>NC_072767.1:6661854-6741854 GCF_022539595.1 Amphiprion ocellaris | reverse complement strand
TTATAAAACTATAAATTTAAAATAATTTCTAGATCATGACAAGTTGTTCTGATCATAAAGTAAAATACTAGATTGCTCATTGTTCTTTTGTCATTTTGTTTCTCATTTTGTAATATTTTGTCTTGTTTTTGTTGTTTTTGTCTGACTTTTGTCATTATTCTCATGTTTTTGTCATTTTGTGTTCCCCTTTTTATCTCGTTTGTTTTTGTCTTATTTTGTCGCTTTGTAACTTTTTTGTCAAATTTTTTGTCTCTTTTCTGTTTTGTTTCGTGTCATTTGTCTTATTTTTTGTCATTTTGTGTTTTACTTGTTTTGTGTGTTCTTGTCTTGCTTGCATTTTTTGTCTTATTTTTGTTGTTTTGTTTCACATTTTTGTCATTTTGTGTCTCATTTTTGTAATATTTCATCTTCTTTTTGTTGCTTCTTGTTGTTTTTTTGTCTGACTTTTGTCATTTGTCTCATGTTTTTGGTGTTTTGTTTCACGCTTTTGTCATTTTTTGTCTTGTTTGAGCACTTTTTTGTTGCTTTGTGACTTTTTTGTCAAACTTTTTGTCTTATTTTTGTTTTGTTTCGCATCGTTTGTCTTATTTTTTGTCATTTTGTGTTTTGCTTGATTCATCGTTTTGTGTTTCCTTTTTGTCTCACTTGTATTTTCTGTGCTATTGTTGTTTTGTTTCACGTTTTTGTCATTTTGTGTCTCATTTTGTAATATTTTGTCTTGTTTTTGTTGTTTTTTGTCTTTATTTGTGCGACTTTTGTCGTTTGTCTCATATTTTTGTCGTTTTGTTTGTGGTTTTTGTTGTTTTGTGTTTTCTTTTTCTCTCGCTTGTGTTTTTTGTCTTATATTTGTTGTTTCATGTTTTGCTTTTTTTGTTGTTTTGTGTATTCTTTTTGTCATTTGTGTCTTTTTTGTCTCGCTTGTGTTGCTTGATTAATTTTTCTGTCTCACTTTTGTCACTTTGTAACTTTTTTGGCCAATTTTTTCTCTTTTTTGTTTTGTTTCATGTCTCATTTTTTGTCATTTTTTCTCGCTTTTTTCATTTTGTGTCCTATTTTTATAATTTTGTGTCTTCCTTTATTTGTTGTTTTGTGCATTTTTTTTTATCTCGCTCATGTAGTTCGTCCATTTTTTTGTCATTGTAACTTTTTTGTAGAATTTTCTGTCTCTTTTTTGTTTTGTTTCGTGTCATTTGTCTCATATTTTGCCTTTTTTTTCCCTGTTTTTGTAATATTTTGTCTTGTTTTTGGTGGGGGGTTTTGTCTTTTTTTGTCTGACTTTGTCATTTTGATCATAAAGTAAAATATTATATTGTTCAGTTCCAGGTATTTATAGGTTATGATGTGCTGATTTTACTGGTCACTTGAGATGAAATTGGGCTGAATGTAGCCCCTGAACTAAACTGAGTTTGACACCCCTGATTTAAACAATATATTTCATATTTGGGTTACATCTCACCGATGCACTGAATCACTTCCATCAGTTCACGTTATTGTTTCTGCTTGTCGTCAAAGTGCCAAAACGCCTAAATGGAGATTTGAGTTTACTCCGCTGCTGAAACAAAGGCAGCACTAACAATGAGACATAACGTACGAACCAATAAAAGCTGTGAATATCAGACCATGCCCTGTTTTCCAACATGTTTTAGAGAAAAGACTTTTAAATAATACGACACTCGTTCTCTTGGGAAAGTTTCCCTGAAATCCTCAAAGTCAAGAGTCAGTGAAACCTGCAACATGAAACAAAGCTCCACTAGTGAATCTGTTCTCCACTCATGACCTGAGACAGATTTTCTCTCTGCTTCATTTCTGCAGACTTGTCAGGATGAACTCATGTCCACCTGTCAGTAACGTGGTTAGAGGTGTTCTTTAGAAACCTTCAGTAGGTTCCAGCCTCTGCTTCGCTCTGTTTCCAGCGTTTAGAAAAATCTAGCCCATGAGGGGACACTTCAATCTGCAAATAAATCCCATAAAATAAGTGCAACATGTAAACTGTAAACTAAATAACAAGAAACAGATGGATAACAGAAAGTAAAATGTAAGTAAACAGATGTATCTCCTCTTCATAACTGTATTATTTCTATGATGAACAGCAGAAGGGATACAATCAAACACAAATCATTTATAAAGACGATATTAACAATTCACTGACACACAAGTTAGAAAAGTCGTGATCACCAAAACTAAACTGGGTCCAGCTGTGATTTCAATCAGTCTAACTGCATGAACACGGTTCTAAAATGAGCCGTGAACAGCAGGACTTTCTCGGTTTTAGAGGGAGTCATGAGACCAAGATAAATGAGTTGGGCTCAGATGGAGTCCAGCATGTTTGGTGTGAACCTGACCACGACTACCACAGTGAATGCATAGTCCAGACATTTAAGCATGGAGGTGGTGGTATGATGATATGGGGCTGCATGAGGTCAGAAGGTGACATTTCTAGATGCAGCATGAATTTCTGAGGATAAACCAGAATACTATCTGACCAAATGAAGAAGAGAAATATTCCAGCAGGAGAACATCCAAAGAACAACATCACACAAAAGCTTCTCCACTGGAACAAAGTGGAACTAGAACCTGGACAGTGTGAGTCCTGAACCCAACAGAATCTTTGTGGTATTTTCCAGAGAAAGGTAGAGCAACACAACCCCTCCAGCAAAGAGCAGCTGAATAAAACAGTGAAGAATGTGAGAAGATGTGAGCAGAAAGGAGTGAACTCTGGTTTCCTGCATGCTGAAGAGGACTGAGTCTGTCATCAGAAAAAAAGGAGGACATACAAAGGACTGAAGGAAGCAAAGAACCTCAGGAAACATGGACTCACTTTAGTTCCACTGGAGCCTGAATCTAATATATGACAGTAGTTTGTAATCTGACATCAGAGACGGAAGTATTCTGATTACTGTGAGGTGATACAGATCATTTGACATTTCTGAGATGTTGAACAGTCACTGCTTATCTCTGCAGCTCATCACACCAGCTCATATCTGCTCAAACTAACAGAAACTGATTGTAAGGAAGATTATGGAAAGCTGACAGGATCTGTTCTTTATGTTCGTTAGTCTCAGTTTCTGTTTGTGAGACATCAAGACTCTGCAGCTTCATGGTGGAAACACTCAGCAGTGGTGCTGACTGATGATTGCAGCAAATCAAAACACTCTGTGGATGTTTAACAAGGTATTGGATCGTCATTGCTTTGTCCATTCATCCAACCATCCATCCAACCATCCAATCATCATCATCCATCATCTATCATTCATCCATCCATCCATCCATCCATCCATCCATCATCCATCCATCCATCCATCCATCCATCCATCCATCCATCCATCATCCATTCATCCATCCATCATCTATCATCCATCCACCCATCATCTATCATCCATCAATCCAACCATCCATCCATCCCACCATCCATCCATCATCTATCATCCATCCATCCATCCATCCATCCAACCAACCATCCATCCGTCACCTATCATCCATCCATCATCCATCCATCATCCAACCATCCATCCATTCATCATGTATCATCCATCATCCATCCAACCAACCAACCATCCATCCATCATCTATCATCCATCATCCATCCAACCATCCATCCATCCATCATCTATCATCCAGCCATCATCCAACCAACCATCCATCCATCATCTATCATCCATCCATCCATCCATCCAACATCCATCCATCATCTATCATCCATCCATCATCCAACCATCCATCCATTCATCATCTATCATCCATCCATCCAACCAACCATCCATCCATCATCTATCATCCATCCATCCATCCAACCAACCATCCATCCATCATCTATCATCCATTTTCTATACACTACTTAATCCTCATTAGGGTCACGGGGGCGGAGTCTATCCCAGATGACTTAGGGTGAAGGTTCACCTGGACAGCTAACAGTCTATCACAGGGCTACACATTTAGCGCTTTTCCACTAGCACCTACTTGGCTCGACTTGGTTTAGGTTGTTTTTCATTACAGTTGAGTCCCACCTCATTGTGGGTGGAGTCTTCATAGCATGGCAGCCCGGCCCCACAGAGTTAGCATTGATGGCTAACTAGCTAGCTTATTGTCTGCATACAGGAGACAACGACGTTACTTTCAAAATATACGTGTTTGTTTAAAGTGAGCTCGCCACCAATGGGATAAGTAACATAAAAGTTTCTTGAAGTCACAAAATACTCACCGGTTTTCATGAAGGAGTCGCTCTCGTGCGTCGTCACTCCCTGTCCAATCAGTGGCCTGCACTCGTCACATTGTAGACGTCACATTTTCGGCTTGACTCGGCTCGCTTGGAACCCCAGCCGAATAGGTACTAAAATAGTACCTGGTACCAGGTACTACGTCCTAATGGAAAACCTCACAAACTGAGTAGAGCCGAGTAGGTGCTAGTGGAAAATCACCAAAAGAGACAATCAATCACACCTACGGATAATTTAGAGTCATCAGTTAACCTCAGCATGTTGTTGGATTGAGGGAGGAAACTGGAGAAAACCCAGCAGGGAGAACATGGAGACTCCATGCAGAAAGATCCCAGGAAGGCCGGGACGTGAACCGGGGATCTTTTAGCTGTAAGGCAACAGTACTAACCACCAAACCACTGTGCAGCCCGTCATTGCTTAGTGTCTTTTACAAATCTGAATTGTAAATAACTTTCTGGGTTGTTTGCAGTTTGACCTTGAAAACCCTGCGTGCTGAATTTCCCTCCTGACGATAACGACACACTCAGCTAACCAGAAAACACACCTGAGCTTCATTTTCTGCAGTGGAACCCCGTTCAGAAGAAACATTCACATCAAAACCTTAACGGTCTTTATTTCTTCCCCGTTTCATCAGATGCTTTATTTCTCCCCAGAGAGCAGCGACTGCATCTTGTTGTTGTTGTTGTTGTGTTTGTCTCCTCTGCGGTGTGAAATCCTGCCGCACTTTGACAGTTTGGGTTTCCTCACAGTGACTCAGTTTGTGTGTCGCTGCTCACTTCTTGTGTCTCAGTGTGAAATAAATCCAGTTTGGCTTTGAGCTGCTGTTGGTGGATGATGTGAAAACCTTCACAAACACAAACATCTATTTACTATTTAGAACCTCTTTGATCAGAGGAGGATTATCCCGCCGTCGCTCTGCTGTCGCTCTCACCTCTTTTTTCAGTTTCTCTCTCATCGTCTCTGTTGTTGCGTCTTCGCTCTCTTTCCACCTAAACATCAGCTCTGGTTGGTTTTACATGATTCGTCTCCTCTGATGGACGGATGAAGACAATCACCAGGAAGAACGAGCGTTTCTGCAGAGAGGCAGAGCTGCGTTTTACCATCGATGTGGAAACGAGCTGCTTTCTCTGCTTCAGTTTCACAGGGAGTTAGAAAAATCAACACAAGCAGAAGTAGAGACAACCGTCACCAACCTGCCAGCGAACATGTCGAACTTAGAGAAATATTCTGCAAATAAGAAAAACACAAACAAGGGAGGAAGACTCCATCCATCCATTTTCTTCCTCTTATCCGGGGCCGGGTCGTGGTGGCAGCAGGCAAAGCAGGTCATTCCAGACGTCCCTCCTCCAGCAACACTTTCCAGCTCTTCCTGAGGAATCCCGAGGCGTTCCCAGGCCAGATGAGATACATAATCCCTCCAGCGGGTTCTGGGTCTACCCCGGGGTCTGCGGATGTCTGAGCTTCTCCCCCATCTCTAAGGCTGAGCCCAGCCACCCTACAGAGGAAGCTCATTTCAGTTGCTTGTATCCGTGATCTCCTTTTGGTCACTACCCAGAGCTCATGACCATAGGTGATAGGTAAATCGAGAGCTTCACCTTCACCACGATGGTTCAGTAAAACTCTCACATTACTGCTGATTAGAGCTGGCCCGAATAGCAGTTTCTGGGCGCCGGATATTAGGGCCCTATTAATGACGAATATCCGACGGGGGGGGGGGGGGGGGGGGGATTCAGATCTCAAAATTAATATCCGGATACCACCGTCGGGACCGAATATTCAGATATTCGGATATTCGGGTCCAGCCCTACTGCTGATGTCGCACCAATCAGCCTGTCCATCTGGCTCCATTTTCCCATCACTCGTGAACAAGAGCCCGAGATACTTGAACTCCTTCGCTTGGAGAAGCAACTCCCCCCCAACCCAGAGGGAGCAATTTATCGGTTTCTGGCAGAGAACCATGGCCTCGGACTTGGAGGTGCTGATCTGCATCCCCGTCACTTCACACTCGGCCGCAAACCGCTCCAGTGCTGCTGAAGGTCACAGTCTGAGGAAGCCAACAGATTCACATCATCTGCAAAAAAACATTCGGTCCCTCTACAACCAAAGTGAGAGCTGTGTCCGCATACTCGACACAAAGTCAAGGAGGGAGACTGAACAGTTCAGTCTGTAAACCACCACCGAGGTTTCTGTAGTTCTGCTGGAGATCTGGACGGTCATGTGTGTGAAGATGGAGACACTTGGAGGGTTGACTGGGAGGGGAGGGCTGGATCCAACCAGGAGTTTTAGGTTCTGCTTTTTGGCTCCTAAACAAATTTCAATCAAACAAACAGTGTTCTGCAAACACTGAGACAGGACAGTTAATCTCAGTACCAGCTGACCATTCTGGCGGTGCGTGACGATGTTTGTCTGTCAGTTCAGACACTTGAGGCTCTAATCCAGTTCAGAAAATCTTTGTGATATTGGTAGACGGTACCAACTTCCATCTGCAATACTGGATTTATTCCACCCACGGACTGGTAGAGCTATCACCATCCTGCTCCAATGGCACTGGAGGCAGAGAAGGGAGCATAAGCAAAAGCAGGACAAGAGAGGTGGCTAACGTGCTACATGCTAACCCACATAGACCGGCTCTTCCAAGTCTCTTCCTCGCGGTCACTTGTCAACACCATGGACCAGATGTGGTTGAGGATTATGTGAGATGATCGTCACAGAGACTTGGCTGGACAGCATCTGAACGATAAGACCAACAGTCAGAATTTCACAAGTGTGCTGAGGAAGCCACTTCAACACTACAGGACTGCTTCAAGCAAAAAGGAATACACTTCATCTGTCCTTTTTAGACTTCTCCACTGATACTGTCCTACCAGCTAAATCCATCAAACCACAGCTGAGGATGATTAACATCACCAAAGCTGCAGAGAAGACAGGATGTCAAATATCATGATGTACTACCTTTCTAAAGTTTGGGCTCACCCAGATAATTCTGTGTTTTCCATGAAAACTTACACTTTTATTCATGTGCTAACATAACTGCACAAGGGTTTTCTAATCATCAATGAGCCTTTCAACATCATTAGCTAACACAATGTAGCATTAGAACACAGCAGTGATGGTTGCTGGAAATGTTCCTCTGTACCCCTATGGAGATATTCCATTAAAAATCAGCTGTTTCCAGCTAGAATAGTCATTTACCACATTAACAATGTCTATACTGGACTTATCATTCATTTAGTGTTATCATCACTGGAAAAAAATGTTTTTCTTTCAAACATAAGGACATTTCTAAGTGACCATAAACTTTTGAACGGTAGTGTATGTATATATTCAATGTTGTTCGACATGGAAAAAGAGGGAAAAATATGCTTGGTATAAAACAGAAATATCAGCCAAAAATCCAGCTGAGTTTTCCTCTCTGTTGCATCTGATTTGTATTATCAGCCAAAGAAAAACAGGAAAAAATCTCCCCTATATATATACACTTCAGACCAGTGGTTCTTAACCTGGGTTTGATTGAACCCTAGGGGTTCGGTGAGTCAGTCTCAGGGGTTCGACAGAGGTCAAGACACACAGCTGACTCATATGATTCGTGATGACACGCCCTGCTTGGCCATCACTGGCTGCACGTGATCACGCTACATTGCTTGGTCAATCTGTGCTGCAGGGAATTTGGTGCGCTCAGTAATCGACTTGTGACTGTCGTGATGGTACGTTGTGTTATTTCTTTCTTAATATTTTAATCGACGAATATGTACAACATGGATTCACATGTATAACAGAACGTGATGGGAGTCAGCGTCCTATCTGCATGATTTGCAATGCCAAGTTAAGCAATTCTAGTCTAGCACCAGCAAAACTAAAGGAACACTTCCTTAAGCTGCATGGAGATGGGGAATACAAGAACACAAGTGATGTTAATGTACGGTTCATTTTGTGCACCAGTAAAACATATAACTATGTCTTGAATTTGAAAAAAATCATATTTCATTTTTCAATAAAGAAGGGTTTGGTGAATGCGCATATGAAACTGGTGGGGTTCAGTACCTCCAACAAGGTTAAGAACCACTGCTTTAGACACTATTCCTTGGCATCCACTTAGACATTTTGTGTTTTTGTACCTTGCATTCTTTTTTTTATTTCTATTTAAATACTAACCTCTCTGTAATTGTGTAGACTTCACTAACCTTTGTTTATTGTACTCTGGTGAAACTATTTTCTCCAAGATGAATAAAGTTGATCTTATCTTATCCAGTTACGAATCAGACAGAAATCAGCCCTGAATGTCCTCCAGCGAATCCTCCAGTGTGAAGGATTTTACTGAGTAAATAATGATTGGTTCTAACCTGCTGAACACTCTGACACCGTTAAACATTCTGACTGCAGGAGGAATTCACCCACCTGCACTCCAGAATAGAATGATCAAATCAAACTGATGATTCTGTTTCTGCAGCTTCTCTCAGTGAACCTCCGGCTGTCTGTGTGAAATAATGATCTACACAGAAGCAGCATCATTAGAAAAACACTCAACTCTAACAAGGAATTAGAGCAAAACAAAGCGTGATTAAAGCTCAAACACAACAGCAGCCAATCAACTTCCAAGAACCAAACGACCTTGAACTCAGGTGAAGGAGGAAGAAAAACACAGGTTTGCGCTGAGTGTGTGTTTGTATTCAGAGAGTGTGTGTTTCTATTTGGTGAGTGTGTGTTAATATTCAGTGAGTGTGTTAATATTCGGTGAGTGTGTGTTTTTATTCGGTGAGTGTGTGATCCTGTGGGAATAAATAAGTGAGTCTCATCTGTAACAGGCTTCAGTTTTTAGACAGAATATAAATATTTTTCTGTCTGTTATCTGGTGGAAATGTTTCTCGCTGACGTCTGAGAGCCTGAAGGCAGCTCAGGGCTCAGAGTGTGTGTCTCCAAGTGTGCGTCTGACTGTGTGTGTGTGTGTGTGTGTGTGTGTGTGTGTGTGTTGAAATGTGTATGTGTTTCCAATAATTGCCTCTGAATGGAGCAAAGCGTGAACTGAATCTATTACAAACTGAAAGTAGAAGGTCTGGTTTGTCCCACACAACCTCAACGCATCATCACTGCACAGCAGTCAGTGAGTGTGTGTCTGGTTTGTTATCAGTCTGTTTGTGTGTTTCTTTGTGTGTCTGATTTGTTATCATTGTGTTCATCAGTTTGTAGACTGAAGCTTCAGCAGCTAATTATCAGCTTGTTAAGTCTCCTAACGAGGGAGTCTTAACGAGATTCTGGACTCGGTCTGACAGCTCTCATCTCTGCGTCATTCATGAACGTGATTCTGCTTGATTGATGACACGTTAAAGCTCACTACATCTCCCAGAATGCACAGCTGCATGAGCATCACCTGCACACAGGTGTGAATCTGATAACAGTAAAAAGTCCAAAATATTACATCTACAACAACATCACGCCAAGTCAGTCGTTGCATCATTTCCGACAGATGAAATCTTTAATAGAAAATGACCTTGGGTTGAGCACAGGCGTGTGTTATGCATGTGTATGTTATGTACAGATACCGAATCACATGACCTAAATATGTAGCGGGCAGCGGGAATTGATGGGATTCAGAAACACCCCCAAAATTTAATCAGTTGTTCCTTGTATCATTTCTGATGAATAAGTTCTGATAAGTCCTCAGTGGTGGATTTGTAGTAGGATCATAATCATGTGACGTCAGCAGGCAGCTGATGTAGTGTTCACTTGTTGTCATGGTTACAGTGACGCCGTGCCGCTATCTGGCAATGATACAGAAATCTTGAACAAATCAACAAATCCGTGGATCCAGACTATAAGCTGCATCACTGCCAAAATCTAATCAGTTGGTCCTTGTGTCATTTCTGACCTTCCCTGAAAATTTCATCCAAATCCGTTAATCTGTTTTTGACTAATGTTGCTAACAGACAGACAGGGACAAATCAATGCCGATTGTCATCGCATCATTAAATGTCATCATTAAATGTTTTAAATCATTAAACTAATGTTTCCATTTATTGAATATTAGACAGAAAAAAACCACGACACTTTTTTGACATAATTTTTAAATGATGATTTACTAAAGATTCATTGAAAACCTGTTACCCCTGGTCCCTCGTTAAACATTTGTTCCAGCTTGTGATCAGTCTTTTACATCCATGGAGGAATGTTGGTCCACTCTTCTCTTCAGAATAGTTTTAATTTGGTCACATTAGATGGTTGTAGAGCATGGACTGCCCTTTCAAGGTCTCATCACAGGATCTCAATTAGACTGAAGTCCACACTTTGACTCAACCACTCCAGAACCTTCATTTAGTTCTTTCTGAGCCACTCAGAGCTGGACTTGCTTGTGTTCTTTGGGTCATTGTTTTGCTGCATAAACCATTAGTGTTGAGCTTTAGGTCATGATCTGGTGGTGGATGCTCTTCAGGAGGATTTTCTGATGGAAAGCAGAATTCATGGCTCCATCAGTGAAGACAAGTCGTCCAGGTCCCCCAACCATCACATCACTACATATTTAGGTCATGTGGTCATTGTGTTTGTATGTACATCTATATTAAATGGACACATTGTGTGATGCCGTGATTTCTGATCATCAATAACTAATAAACAAATGCTGCATTTTTGATAATGCCATATGGGGAATGAGCAGCTTTGGAGGAGAACTGCGCTAATAAGGAGGGTCTGGTTTTCAGTATATATATATATATATATATATATATATATATATATATATATATATATATATATATATATATATATATATATATATATATATATATATATATATATATATATATATATATATGTATATATATATATATATATATATATGACAATAAACCTCTTCAATCTTAAACAGCATGAGAACCTGAGTTTGACCAAACTCCTATTTACTCCCAACAACAGCTCACACTTCCAAAAAACGACATTTACAGAAACGTAACCATTTTAACAATCATCTGATTTCCTTTCTGTTGATTAATCAATTCATCAGCTAATCTTTGCAGCTCTACACAGGATTTTATTGATGCAGCACTGGCATGGAGACACAATGAGACTGACTGGTTTCACTGCTTTTGGACAGGATGAGTTGTGGTTAAACTCTGAAGGTTGCCGGTTGCTGCTTCAACAACCAGTCAGCTGCAGCAGTGAGGCTTCTATTCTCTGAAACATCAAACAGACGAATCTACAGTTTAAACCCAGTTAAACCCTGACGCTCGGTTTCACTCCTCACAGGTAGATTCTGTCGAAACGTCTCACGGGCCAAATATCATCTTTACTCAGACAAAATGTTTGATGCACAAACCTCAGACTCTTCACCTGTGAACAGTTTCATCAGCGCTCCGTGGCAGCTCTTCGGTCCCTGCAGAGCTCTAAGCTGAAATATTTTTAGTTTAGTCTCTGCCAGGTGTTTGTGTTTAAATCTCAGAGGTGAAATAGAACCAGTCAGACCTGCTGAGGTCAAACAAAGAGACGAGTGATGCATGATGGGAAACTAATCTGCTGCTGCTCGTCTTCAGAGGGATTAAAGATTCAGTTATTTCACAGTCAAGCTGAATTTAACACTGAAAACAGCAGCCAGACTGATTCTCAAATAATCATCAAGAACCAGCGGCATCACAATACCGACAAAACCTGCTGTTTCAGTTGATCAATACTATTGATCAGATTACTGGTCTCACCTGGAGGATCATCTGAAGGTCCAACAACTCCTCAGTTTTTCATTGAAGTATCCGTTTTCTGTTTTAAACTGGGTTTGGGTTTGGGGTTTTAACTCCAAAACCAGGAGAACCAAGACTGAAACCAAAACATAAATCAGTCCCAAGAAAATTTTGTTCCATCTAACCACAGAACTTTGCTCCAGAAGGCCTTTTCTTTGTCCACGTGATCATCCATTCATCCATCCATCCATCCATCCATCCATCCATCCATCCATCATCCATCTATCTATCCATCCATCCATCCATCTATCATCCATTCATTCACCCATCATCATCCATTCATCATCCATCCATCCATCCATCCATCCATCCAGCCATCATCCATCATCCATCCATCCAGCCATCATCCATTCATCCATCCATCCATCCATCCATCCATCCATCCATCCATCCATCCATCCATCATCCATCCATCATCCATCCATCATCCAGCCATCCATCCAGCCATCCATCCATTTCCATCATCATCCATCCATCCGTCTATCATCCATCCATCCATCTATCATCCATTCATCCATCCATCCATCCATCCATCCATCATCATCATCATCATCCATCCATCATCCATCCATCATCCAGCCATCCATCCATCCATCCATGCATCCATCATCATCCATCCATCCGTATATCATCCATCCATCCATCTATCATCCATTCATCCATCCATCCATGCATCCATCATCATCCATCATCCATCCATCCATCTGTCTATCATCCATCCATCATCATCATCATCCATCCATCCATCATCCATCCGTCTATCATCCATCCATCCATCATCCATTCATTCATCTATCCATCCATCCATTCCATTCCATCCATCCATCATTCATCCATCCATCCATCCATCAATCATCCATCCATCCATCCATCTTCCATCCATCCATCCATCCATCCATCATCCATCCATCCATCAATCCATTTTCAGCAGTTCTGCTTCTTTGCAGTTTATCTATCATCTCGCCAAAGTCGTGTTTTCAGTTGTATACTTTCTCTGCAACTTCCTATTAAAATTATTTTTTAAACTGACAAACATCATGTGTAATTCATGTTTTTTACATAACTGGATGAACAGATATTTTATCTCTCCATTGAATTCCGGACCTATTATTTCAGAGATAATATACTAATGAAACAGAAAGTGCCAGTACTCTGCTGCTTTCAGCACGCAGGAAAAGGTTTTGTGTTTCATAAATTTATAGGTCTTCCAGTGATGAGAGTGAGAGAGATTCTGTGTGATCATCTTCTGCTGGGTATTGATCATTGAACTGATCTGATAATGGAGAAGTGAGTCATCATGTCTTTGGATTCAGATCCAACTTCACACAGTTTGTTGATGAACCAGAAACCAAACTACATTCACATTTTCAAGGGATTTACCAACTAGTTTCCCAGAGAAGAACAGGATGTGACTAAACAACTGTCTTTAAACTAAAGCCTATCAGATGATGGCATGAAACACAGAACAGATCAAAACTACGTTCATATTTTTACAGTTTTTCTCAGCTAGTTTCTTGATGAATGGATATGTGAGATCAGACTACACCGCTTACATTAAAATCAATGCAAACTAATTCAGAGTCACAAGGTTTCCACTAATTCATGAATCCGACCAGCAGCAGCAGCAGCAACATGGGACTGAATAGCAACCAACAGAGGCAGAATTTTAGCTGCAGTAAACCTGTTGTTGCATGTTGAACGCCTCTGACCCGATCAGAGGAATCTGCAGAGCAAACATCAAACAGCAGCTCGCTTCCCTCGGAGTCTCTGAGCAGATGTTGGAGCTTCTTCAGAGAATCACTGAAATCAACAACAGCAGCAGGAGGATGAGCGGCATCACTTCAAACAGACACAATCAGCTGGTTTGTTGCTCCAGGACACAAAGAAAACGCAGTTTGTGCTGTTTATAAGCATCACAGAGAACCAGACTTCACAGACTGTTTGGTAAAAGACGTTAGACCTCAGAGAGGAGGTCCCTGATGACCAACGGTTTAAATATCTGCTGACCTGATGGATCTTTACAACCAACAAAGAGATCAAAGGATTCTGTTTTCATGTCACCTTGATCGCACTGACATTGGTCCAGTCGACCATTAGCATGAGCATCCAGGTCTTCATTAGAGACCTGCTAGTGGTCGCTCCGATACATCAGCTGAGGCTCAACCAAACATATCTACAGGAGGTCCTCGGTTTATGATGTCATCAACCTACAGCATTTCGACGTTACATCAGAACTGGTTACGTAGAGCTGGTTGGCAATCGGAGCAGATGAATACGTCGTCATCGCTGTAAGACGGCTTTGTTTCCATTCTCTGGTTGTACGTCACCTTGGATTGTGCTACATTCACTAACTTTTTGTCCTTCATTATGGCTCCCAAGCGTAAGTCAGACTCTTCTGATGCTTGGATGAAAAGGAAAAGCATCTCCATGGAAGTGAAATTAGATAGAATAAAATGCTGGGAACAGGGCGAAACACCGATCAACAGTGGTAAAGTTGTAAAAACAGGTCAACATATTGTAGCGACCCTCTGTGATGAATGACTGGTTCTCTGGTGGTTTATTGAACCTTCACAGAGGCTACTGTGGGCCGTAGCCAATGCCAGAATAACTACAAAAACCCCATAACTTAGCTCTAGAATTAGCCTGCTGACTCTCAGCCAATCAGAGGTGAGCTAACTAAACATGGCACATTCACTGACATTAGGCAAATCTGGAGCTGAACAAAAAACACTGAAACCTCAACAACAATATCAGTCTCTTATAATACTTTGTTGTCTTCTGGAAAAATGATTCATAGATGCATGAAAGTCGTTGGTATTCATGACTTTTCTGAAGAACTGATCGATATTGTGATGCGCGGAACGACTTTGTTCCAACTTACAGCAAAAATCGACTTAGGTCGATCCGTAGTAATGGAGCTCTGATGTAAATCCAGGACCTCCTGCATTCATGTTCAGATTCACCGTTTATCAGAAATCCTGTCAAACTGCTCACTTCACTGACTTCTGTAATGTTGGAGGATGTCAGTGAGAACCGTGTTCTTCTGGTTATTAACTTCATCTGTGCCATGAATATTGTTTTATTACTACACCAAGGAAGGGCGGAGTTATGTGACGATTGGCGTATGTTTATCTGTTTGTATGTCTGTTCGCAACATTACTCAAAAATCAAATGTTTATTTCTTTAAATATGTCAAAAAGTGAAAGTTATTTATTTTCACTTTATTGAACATTTAGTCACTTTTTACTGATAAATTAAACTGAAACAGTTCTTCAATGAAGTAAAATTGATGAGTTTCTGATCGACTGATTAATTGATCTCCAACACAAAGGAACAGCTGCAGACGAATCCAGCTATTGTCACGAGAACAGGAGTGAAAACTGGACCACAAAACATCTGGTTTTACCTCCACATCTGGTTTTACCTCCACATCTATTTAACCTCCACATCTGGTTTTACTTCCACATCTGGTTTCACCTCCACATCTGTTTAACCTCCACATCTGGTTTCACTTCCACATCTGGTTTTACCTCCACATCTGGTTTTACCTCCACATCTGTTTAACCTCCACATCTATTTAACCTCCACATCTTGTTTCACCTCCACATCTGTTTTACCTCCACATCTGGTTTCACTTCCACATCTTGTTTCACTTCCACATCTGGTTTTACCTCCACATCTGCCTGTTCGTTGCTCAGCAGCTGGATTTGCTATGACAGCAGCGGGCAGATCGACTGACTGCTGCTCCGTCAGGTGATGTTAATCCTCACTCAGCTGCTCTCATCGTTTCATGAAGACGATGAAACCAGAACTTGAACTTGAACTTGTGTAAATATCTAGAACAAAGACGTCTTTTCCGGGTCCTGCCAGTGAACAGCAGCTGATCTGCATCAAGAAGATGCTGCAGCTGCTGCCAGCTGTGTTTTATTCCATCACTGTGAACATGAGGAGCTCACACTTTAACCACAGTAACCAGTTGAACCAGCAGCAGAACAGAGTGTTCGCAGGTAGAACTGTTATTTTACATAACAAATAAATAAAATTATAAAAATAGAACGTCACTTTCAGATCTGCTTTTCCTTCCTCCTGCAATGTTTCTCCTCCGTCTCAGATTTCCTTTCCAAGTTTACTTTGTTATTTGAGACCCAGAACTAAGTTCTGTAAAATATTTTGACAGAATTTTGAGAATTTCATGTTTTCAGAACTGCAGTTTTTTTCTGTTGTCACCCTAAAATAAACCCTGAATCTATTTCAATGGTTCAGTATCTCCAGAAATAAAACTTTCACAGCTGTGAAATTATCTTTGACTAAAGTTTCCCACCAGAACACTGAATTATAACAAGATGATTGGAGTTATTCCCTTCACCTGTCAGTGGTCAGAAATGTTGTGATTGATTGGTGTCCATCCATCCATCCATCCATCCATCCATCCATCCATCCATTTTCTTCCTCTTATCCGGGGTCAGGTCACAGAGGCAGCAGATGAAGCAGGTCATTCCAGACGTTCCTCCTCCCAGCAACGCTTTCTAGCTCATCCTGGGCGATCCTGAGGCGTTCCCAGGCCAGATGTGATATATAATCCCTCCAGCAAGTTCTGGGTCTACCCCGGGGACTCCTCCCAGGCAGACGTGCTCCCTCCGGATGTCTGAGCTTCTCCCCCTATCTCTAAGGCTGAGCCCAGCCACCCAACAGAGGAAGCTCATTTCGGCCGTTTGTATCCGCGATCTCGTTCTTTCGGTCACTACCCAGAGCTCATCACCATAGGGGAGGGTTGGAACATAGATGGACTGGTAAATCGAGAGCTTTGCCTTGCAGCTCAGTTCCCTCTTCACCACATCTGTTCGGTACAACACCCACATTACTGCTGACGCCGCAGCAGTAATGCAGGTAATCGCTCCATTTTCCCATCACTCGTGAACTGATCCCCAGATACTTGAACTCCTTTGCTTGGGGAAGCAACTGCCCCCCCAACCCGGAGGAAGCAATCCACCAGTTTCCGGCAGAGAACTATAGCCTTGGACTTGGAGGTGCTGATCCGCATCCCTACTGATGTAGCAGCAGGGATGCGGATCAGCACCTGCAAGTCCGAGGAGGTCCATACATATGGATTTAGAGGTCTATGCTGCTGTGGTAACAGGTGATATCAACCACTGCATTGAGTCCAAGTCCCTGCAAAGAGCTGCAGGACTTATCCAAACCAGAAACCCTGGATCAGCAGTGATGTTGTCCATGCTACCTGCCCGTAGTCACAACCAGCCGTGCTCCACTACCAGATGAGCTGAATGAGATCTACGCTCGCTTCAAGGCCTCAGTGTGGACCAACAAGAGAGAGGCTGAGTCCAAACTGAGACAGAAACTTCAATAACCGAGTCAACGATGAGGGTCTCCAGTTACTGAAGAGCTGGCCCAGACAACATCCCCATGCACTCAGGTCATCAGGGCCGGCCAAGGTGTTTGCGGACATCTACCTTCCTGCTTCAAGTCCACCACCGAAGAAAAGCACCATGACCTCCCTGAACGACTATCGACCTGCTGCACTTACTACAACTGTGATGACATGATTCGAAAAGATAATCAAGATCCACATCTAGAGGACCATCCTGGATGCTGTAGACCAGTGGTGTCAAACTCATCTTAGTTCAGGTTCCACATTCAGCCCAATCTGATCTCCAGCGACCAGTAAAACCACAGCATAATAACCTATAAATAACCACAACTCCCACTGTTTCCTTTGTTTTAGTGCAACAAAAGGTCATTCTGAAAATGTTCACATTTCAGGAATTATCTTTTTACAAAACATCATGAACAAATTAAAATTTCTGAAGAAAATAAATTCAGTTTCATCAATATTCAGCCTTTAATGATTTATTTGCTGTAATAATTGATAAAATTAGGTTAGAAACGATAGAAACAATAGAAGAGAAATGGCACGATAGACACTTTTCTATCGTTCTCACGATATGTATCGTCATATCGCCCAGCACTGATTCACACTGTGACCATCGTTCATATTAGACAGAAATCAGCTCCTTCATATTCCTCCAACTCAGTCGCTGACATGAAAACCTGAGAGCCTCGAGGTCCCAAACACACCTGTAACTTCACCTCATCCACGGAGAGGCGCCCTCTGGTGGAGCAAACAGGAACTGCAGCGAACATGATTAGCTCCTATTACATTACTGCTTTCAATTACTGATGGTAACTGATCGATCAAAATACAATCAATAACATCCAGACCTGATAACCCTAATCCTTCCCAAAAACTTTACTGGTCATCAAGAAGAGAACAAAATCTGTCAAACACGCACACGCACACACGCGCGCGCGCGCACACACACACACACACACACACACAAACATAAAGCCACACACACGTTCAGAAGCCTCTCCATGTTCATCTGAAACCTTGTATCTCCCAAACACCTGCTGATGCTTCCAGGTTCATCTCAGGTGACTCTCACCTCATTCTGGAGTTTTTCAGTTTGAAGTTCGAACCGTCGAACCGAACCCGAAACTTTAAACAGCAAACAAACAAACAAACAAATAAACGAACAGCGTCCTTGTGAGTCTGTGAGCTGTACGCGCTCCCCTCACCCCCCTCCAGACACTAACAGGTCAAGGTCAAACCGATCAAACCTGAACCCGGACCGACAGGACCTCATGCGCGCCCTCGGAGCACAGTGCGGTCCCGGGTTCAAGCGGACGGAGACTCACCTGTGTGCGCAGCGGCTCCCCGTGCTCCAGGACGCTGAGGAACGGAACCTCCAGGAAGGACGCCATCAGGTCCACCTGTAGCAGCTCGTCGCGGCTCTGCGGGAAGGCGAGCACCGCCGACACTCCCTGCACCGCCACGCCCTGACACACGCAGCGGAGCAGCGACTCCGGGTCGGCGGCGGACAGCGGGCGGGACACAAGCTCCAGGCTCAGGTTGTAGGGCAGGTGGTTGACCCGGTCCCTGTCCGGGTCCCGCTCCGGGTTCCGCTCGCGGCTCAGCGCTGCCGCCGCGCGGCTCAGCGCAGCCTGGACCTGGACGCGAGCCGCCCGCTGAGCCGGCAGGAGCGCACCGACGCGCACCGTGTGTCCGATCTGCGCCAGGAGGTGGCACGGCTGCGGGTGAAGTTGGCACGGCGGAAGGAGCAGGAGCCGCAGGAACAGGAGGAGGAGGAAGGCTCGGAGAGTCCGGATCCAGGACGAGGAAGAGGAAGGAGACATCCTGCCGCGCTCTCAGCATCGCTCTGCCGCTCCGCCGCCGCTCGCTGCCGCCTCTGTGCCGCCCCTCTACCGCTCCGCACCGAGAAACACCGAGAGCTGCTGCCGACACCGATGCCAAGAGGAGACTGACGGAGGAGGAGAGGAGGAGGAGAAGAAGAAGAGGAGGAAGATGAGGAGGAGAAGAGGAAGAGGAAGGGGGAGAAGAGGAGGAGGAGAGGAGGAGGAGGAAGAGAGGAGGAGAGAAGAGGAGGAAGATGAGGAGGAGGAAGAAGAAGAGGAGGAGGAGAGGAGGAGGATGAGGAGGAGAAGAGGAGGAGGAAGAGGAGGAGGAGAAGAGGAGGAGGAGAAGAGAGGAGGAGGAGGAGAGGAGGAAGAGGGGAGAGGAGGAAGAGGAGGAGGAAGAGAGGAGGAGGAGGAGGAGAGGAGAGGAGGACGGAGAGGAGGAGGAGGAAGAGAGGAGGAGAAGAGAGGAGGAGAAGAGAGGAGGAGGAGGAAGAGAGGAGGAGAAGAGAGGAGGAGGAGGAAGAGGGGAGAGGAGGAAGAGAGGAGGACGGAGAGGAGGTGGAGGGAAAAAAGAGGAGAGGAGGAGGAAGAGAGGAGGAGAGAAGGAAGAGGAGGAGGAGGAAGAGAGGAAGAGGAGGAAGAAGATGAAGAGGAGAGAAGAGGAGGTGGAGGAAAAAAGAGGAGGAGGAGGAAGATGAGGAGGAAGAAGAGAAAATAGAAGAGGAGGAGGTCAGACTGTATGGAGAAGGAGGTGACTGCAGACTATATCAGTGGTTCAGAGCGTTCTCCGGGTTCTAAACAGGTGACCTGTGGTTCTTCTGTTCTGGAGGCTGGTCGGCTGTAGACTGGAATGTTTCTGTTGATGTTTCTGAGGAGAATCCGGACGGTTCTGATTGGTCACCGTCCGAACATCACAGCTGAGACGGTTACGTAACGTTTCAGTAAATATTCCATCTGAACCAAATCTGAGAAGTGGAACGGCACCGATCTGCAGGAAATCAAACCAGCCGTTTGATGTGGGAACAAACTGACCTGAAATCAGATTCGAGATGTTCCCAGAATGTTTCCCTGCTTTTACACTAAATGTCATTTTAATGGAATTAAAATCTGTTTTTCCATTAAATGTGTTTGTCTGATTTTCCAGGTCTCTACTGAAGAACTGTAAAAACAAGAACACCGATTTATTGTCATAAAAAAAAAATTACAAAGTTTCTCCTCGCTGGATGTTTTCCACCACATTTCTCTCAACCTGTTGACCAGTTTTAGAGCAACTTTAACTAATATGTAGCAACTTTAACCAATATGGAGCAACTTTGATTAACTTCAAGCAAATTTAACTAAAATGGAGCAACTTTAACTAATAATATCAACTTTAGCTAATATTGAACATCTTTAATTTTTGAGCAAAGTTAGCTATATATAGAGCAACTTTAACCAATAATGTCAACTTTAACTCATTTAGAGCACCGTTAGCTAATATAGATCCACTTTAACTAAAATGGAGCAACTTTAACTACTAATATCAACTTTAGCTAATATAGAGCAACTTTAATATTGAACAACTTTAATTAATTGAAAATGACAAAAAATAAGACAAAAACAACACGAAGAGATTGAAAATGACCAAAAATTAGACAAAAAGCTGCAAAAACAGATTGAAAATGGCAAAAATGACACAAAAACAAGAAGACTGAAAATGGCAAAAAATAGACATAAAATAACAAGACTGAAAAAAATACAAAGAAACAGCAAAACGACTGAAAATGATTTTTAAAAATGAGACAAAAAACAAAAGGATTAAAAATGACAAAAGATGAGACAAAAAAGAAGAAACAGACTGAAAATGGCAAGAAATTGACAAAAAAATAACAGATTGAAAATGAGGCAAAAAACTACAAAAAGATTGAAAATGACAAAAATGAGACAAAAATCTACAAAAACAGATTGAAAATTATTTTTAAAATGATACATAAACCAAAAAGATCAAAAATGAGACAAAAAACAAGAAACAGACTGAAAATGGCAAGAAACAGACAAAAAATAAAAGAGATTGAAAATGAGAAAAAACAAGACCAAGACTGAAAATGCTGGGAAAAAAAATAGCTGGCTCCAGCTGGCTGAGGGTGAAGGTAAGATACACCTGGACAGGTAACCGAGACAGACAACCTGCTGCCAGTTTAGCATCTGTTCACCTGTTTACCTGTGAACCTCCATCACCTGTTGTTGTGTTTGTACTGCTGTTAAGGTTTATGTATTGAGCTCCTGCATGACTTTACTTTCCTTTGTAGATACTTTCTGACAGATTTTGTTGTGCATGCTTTATCTCTGATGGCGTTCAGGTCGACTGTCTTCAGCTGCATCGGCCCAGATGACCTTCAGGTTGGTCAGCAGCCTGAGAGACGACACCCAGGGCAGAGCGATGGAGGAGGCAAATAAACTGAACTGAATCTGCACCAGAAATCTCCCCCTGCAAAGTGAACGAGAGTCTGAAGGACCTTAAATCTGTGTCTACGACTACCTGACAGCAAAGTGCATGCTGGGAAACAGACTGACTCTGCATGTTTGTAACAGAGTTCTTCAGCTACACGACTGTTTGATACAACTGAAGGTGAACGTTCATCCTGCTACTTTTATATTCATTGATGGACTGATGGCGACGTTTCATCTGAAGCAGCTGGAGAGAAGGTCTGAGGTCACTGAGTGTGATGGAAACCTGACCCAGGATCAGCAATCAGGCCAAGGACAGTGAGTTGTGGAGGTTCTGCTGATTTCAGAGCAGCTTTTACAGCAGAAACACTGAGTGGACCGTCAGATCTGCTGATTAAAGTGACCGTGGCATTTCCAGACCTGCTGTGGAGTCACCTGACTGCAGGCGAATCGGCGCTGACCCGACTCTTCCTGCCGGTTCGACGCTGTGGGCAGAATTTTAAAAACAGTCCGGTGACATTTAAAGAGAAACAGTGAACTGACTAAACCATGTGAAGCTGGTCAGAGCAGCCAGAAAATTCCAGAATCTTCACATTCTGAGATCTGATGAAGTGAAACATGAAAAGTGTTTAATATTCCAGCAATCTGTTCTCAGAGACGACCGGTCAGATCCGCATGGTTCCTCTGAAAAACCTCATCTTTAAATGAAGAGGTTCTCTGGAAGACACCAAGGAAAGACAACAGGAAATAAAACCTGAAAGCATCTGCAGCTGAACCAACATCAACGAGCTGCTGTAGAACCTGATGGAGGATCACTGGAAACATCAACAAGTTATTTCTGCTTCTGGGGTTGAGATGGAACTTCCTGTTTCCACTGAAGAACGTTAACATCTGTTCAAAATATTCACATTTATCGACTAAATCTGCTCCGAATGTTGTCCAATTATGATGAAAAAGCTTCTTTTTTAAACTTTTTGCTTGTATTTTCAATAACATTTGATCTCTGGTTTGCTCCATTTAATAAACAGCTGTAGGAGAACAAACGTTCCATCTTCAGTTTATTAGTCGATCAATAGTTAAATGTGGTCATCTCGTCTTCGTTTCTGTAATAAAGCCGCTGTTGTCTCTCTGCAGACACTTTCAAACCTGGATCTCATCATTTCCAGAACCGGCCAATCAGAATGAAGAAGTCATATGACAATAATCATCATTACTATTAAATCTGAAATGTTGCGTAACATCCTGAAGGTCAAACTGAGCTCGTTATGAAAAATAATCTGCTTTAAATTCTTCGGCGTAACCTGAAGACAATCTGCTGCATATTCCAACAAACATGACATTTATGGTTTTTACATTCAAAATGTCACATTTAAATGATGTTAAAGCAGAATTAATTATGAATATTCTGAATGTGTTGATTGGATTTACACACGGAGCTCTAATTAACTGCAGTCTAAATATGAAACATGTTTGATTTAACATCTCAACAACATTCACATAATGTAAGATGTTACAGATTTTCACATTATTGCACTGTGAGGAAATTTCTACACTGTAGGGACATTTCTACACTGTGAGGACATTTCTGCACTGTTAAGACATGTCTGCACTGTGGGGACATTTCTGCACTGTGGGGACATTTCTACACTGTGAGGACATTTCTGCACCGTGGTGTCATTTCTAAACTGTGGGGACATTTCTACACTGAGGAAATTTCTACACTGTAGGGACATTTCTATACTGTGAGGACATTTTTGCACTGTTAAGACATGTCTGCACTGTGGGGACATTTCTGCACTGTGGGGACATTTCTACACTGTGAGGACATTTCTGCACCGTGGTGTCATTTCTAAACTGTGGGGACATTTCTACACTGAGGAAATTTCTACACTGTAGGGACATTTCTATACTGTGAGGACATTTTTGCACTGTGAAGACATTTCTACACTGTGAGGAAATTTCTGCACTGTGAGGACATGTCTACATTGTGGAAACATTTCTACACCGACGACATTTCTGCACTGTGAGGACATTTCTTCACTATAAAGACATTTCTGCACTCTAGGCACACTTCTACACTTTGGGGACATTTCTACACTGTGAAGACATTTCTGCATTGTAAGAACATTTCTACACTGTGGGGACATTTCTGCACTTTGGGGACTTTTCTACACTGTGAGGACCTTTCTGCACTGTGAGGACATTTCTACACTGTGGAGATATCTGTGGCATCAATGGGATTTTAAATAAAGTTGGACAGAGAGCAGGATATGAAAGTTAATTCATGTTTTTGTCTCACAGTTTCATTCATTCACACTGTAGCCTCTAATCTGACTTTAATCCAGGTTTTAATATTCGTAATGTTCTCATCCGTTTCCGGCTTTTATTTTTAGGCGCAGGTCTGAACACCTGTCGCTGTGAAGAAACACATCTGCAGCTTTTAGTTCATCACACTGATTAATTTAATGCTTTGCTGCCTTTAGCCCGAACAGAACGAGGAAAGCTACGGCATCAAACACCAAAACCATGAAGTAAACAAACACACTTGAATTCCCAGAAGAGATCTTATTTATAATCACAGAAATAAAGCTGTGAATTTAAAGAAAACAACTTGTTTCTATAGAAGCTGGAAACAGAAGCTGAGTTTCTGTTTTGAAAAAGACCTCTGAATTGAAATCTGTTGAGTTTCTTCTTCTGAGGTGTCCTTTGACCTTTGATGACAGGGTCATCTGAGGTCAAGTCCAGGCTCCTTCACAATAAAAGCCTCATGTTCACTCACTGACGTCACACAGCTGATTGGTTTACCAGATTACGCTGAACAGAGTAATCTGATTATGTACAGCCAGGGTCGAATCAGTTCATTTGTACCAAGTCATGCTTGTTAACAACAGATTGAAAAAGACAAAAAATGAGACAAAAAAAAATCAAGAAAGAGATTGAAAATGACAATGAGAAAAATAACAGATTGAAAATGACAGAACGACAAAAAACAATAAAAACAGATTGAAAATGACAAAAATGAGACATAAAACAAGAAAAAGACTGAAAATAACAAAAAATAGACAAAAAACTACAAAAAGATTGAAAATGACAAAAAAAGACAGAAAACAACAAAGAGATTGAAAATGAGACAAAATGAGACCAAAAAATTATAAAGAGATTGAAAATGACAAAAAACTGAGACAAAAACCAAAAGATTAAGAATGACAAAATTGAGACAAAAACAACAAAGTTCTTAATCTCAATCCGGTATTGATCCCTGATCAGATCTGATCAGCAAACTGTTCATCATTTATCAATAAGTAAGTACAGTATGATCTCTAATCTGATTACAGTAACAGTAATGTGGGTACCTTGAAAAGTAATCTGATTACAGTCCAAGTAATCTGTTTGTCAATTATAGGTTTGATAAGGAATTAGATTTAGTCACCGTTCAGCTGTTGGATAAGGTCAGGAGGCGTGCAATTAGTTCATCTTAACTAGCTAACTTAGCACTGGTTAACCGTTTGTTAACGGCTGGTTAGTGGCCATTAAAGTCACCAAACAGTCACAACTTCAAACACGGAGACTCAAGTTCTTAAAAAAAGACTTTTATTTTGTAACAAAACAAATAATCACAGTATGTTTACATGTTTGTGTTATACACGTGTGTTGTTGTGTGTACCTTGTGTGTTGCTGTGTGTACATTGTGTGTCTTTGTGTGCTGTTGTGCGTACACTGTGTGTCTATGTGGGTTTCGTGAGCAGCTGGCTGGAGAAGTCGAACAGATCTTTGTTGACTTTCTTCAGAGTCTGAACTTCCTCTTCGAGTTCTGCGACTCGAACCTTCGTGTTTTCACCGTCACCAAACACCGACTGGAACAACAAACAAACAAACACTTCAGAAATAAACAGTCTGGCATGTTGGATTTAAAACAAGAGCAACAAGTCGAGTATTTTATGTTCTGAATCCTCGAACGCTTCGTTGATCCGTCCCAGATTTCAGCTGCAGTTTGTTGTCAATGATGTGTGTTCAGTTGTGTCTTGTTTCTAAGGTTGTGTAACTGTTGTTCCTGCAGTTTACAGTCATTGTCTAGCACTGACAACATGATCAGACTCACTGTACAAACAGCTGCAGCTCAGCATTAAAGCAGCTAGATAGTTCAGTGACGAGCACCCCTGACTTTGCTTCAAACCCCGGTCTGGGTGCAGTTTCCCAGTGAGGACCCTGAGGCAAGGACCTTAGTGCTGCCCCTCCTGTTAACCAGAGTTCCACTACAGATCAACCGGAGTTTAACCGGTTTAATGCACTGTTTAATGCGTTTCAAGCCTCTGGAGTCTCATTTCCTGTCTTACCTGCAGAACACCAACCAATTACAGCTGACAGAGATGTGAAGCCCCGCCCCCTCTTACCTTGTCAGTCACGGCATTCATTAAGGAATTGAGCCGATGCGTTTTCTGCAGGTATGTTTCCTCTTCATCCTGAAACACCACCAGAATAAAACAAACAAACTAAATTTTCATTTCAACACAATAAAGGTCTTCAATCTAACTCTGAAATAGAAATAATTCTTAAGGCATTGATGTTGCACTCTAATTGGTCGGTCAAAACACACACAGGCACATATTTTCAGTTTCAGAGGTCTACAGTAAAAATCAGTGTGCATTGATGTAACCCAGTGACAGCTGGAGGTCTCCTGAGAGATGAGATCACCTGCAGACTCACCTGTACGTTGAGGCCGAGGCGGACGCACACCTCCCCCGACTCGCCGCCGTCACCCTCGGAGGCGTGCAGGTGTCGGCTGAAGCGCGGCAACGGGATGGCGGGCCGGCTGTCGGGCAGGAACATGTTGGCCGGAGCTGCCATGATGACGGCGTTCGTTACCGGACCTGAACACACAGACAGAAGTGATGTCACACCTGTTGCCATGGAGACGGCATATATACATATATACATACATACATACATACATACATACATACATACATATATATATATATATATATATATATATATATATATACACACACGTATATATATATATATATACACACACGTATATATATATATATATACACACACGTATATATATATATATATATATATATATATATATATATATATATATATATATATATACACATATACATATATACACATATATATATACACACATACACACACACATACATACATACATACGTAGGGGGATTCTTAGACTTTATTATAGCTGAAAATGGAGAGAGACAGGAAACATGGGGAGAAGAGTGGGGCAAGGACATGCAGTAAATGGCCATGGGTCAGACTTGAACCCAAGCTCGCTGCATCAGGGACTATAGCTCCTGTTTATGAGTCGTCAGCTCAACCAGTTGAGCTACCAGGTCGCCCACTGGGAGTCATAGTTAACAAGGCGATTCTTTATCATGTAAACTGACTTTCATTTTCATGTGACTTCTGCCTCCAGATTGAAAAGGTCTGAATTTCTTTGAGTTCCCGTTAAAATGAGACATCCAGCTTCATAGTCAAAGTTCAGCCTTTATTACAGCTCCTCCCTCCTGCTCGTGTTCATGATAAAGTTCATGTTTTGAGCCTCGAGGTTAAAAATAACGGCGCTCTGAAAGCTGCAGCAGTCCTTCACTTTACTCTTTTATGGGGCTCTTCAACTCTTGAACTTGACAGCTGATCTGTGATTGGTCCATTACTGTCAGTCTTCCACAAACACACTGTAAATCATCTGCGTGCTCTGATTGGACGGCCAGATGTGACTCGCACAGTGGTCTGACGGCCATCTGGATCACTCAGCTTCCCGACTCGAACCAGTCGAGTTCGTCTGGAAACAACACTGAGAAGAAAAAGCTGTTCCTCATGAAAAACACCTGCAATGTTTTCATGTTCCTGCTGTTTTTATGGTTCCACCATGGTATTTATTGTTTCTAAAAATTCATGTTCAAGAGAAGAACAAACAAAGATCCAAACTGTGATGATCTAAACTCTGGAATCACAACAGAAAACCTTTAAATAATCATCTGCATAAAAACGGCTCATCTACAAATCCTGCATCAACAAGACGATCTGACAGGAAAGTGGAGCTTTCACTTATCATTTTTTGTAGTTATTCATTGTATTTTTCTTTGACTTCTGAACTGTCTCACATTTTCCTGTTTTTATTTCTTCTCATATTGTGCTTTAATGGGTTCTTATGTCAGTGATTCTTTGTGTTCTGTTTCTCTGAGCTCATGGTCTTTGTTCAAATGTCAATCGAGACGTTAATGAATTATTAACTGATTAATACCCACTAATAATTTGACCAATTCTAAGAGATGCAGATGAAGGACATGCATGTCAGTAAATGTAGATCAGCTGTAGTTCCTGGTTGTTCCACCAGGTGGAGCCTCTTCCTGTTTAATACTGTGAAGACCAGAGGAGGCGTCACTCAGACTACAGTTCATGTTAAAGCAGAGGCAATTGTGAGAGTTTAGCTGGCAACGGGCACGATGACAAAGAATATTGTGGAGGTTAATGAGCTTGGTTGACTAACCAGAACTGCACTAATATAGAGTCTCTTTTACCAATGGCTAAATAACCGAGCCAAACCAATATCACATGATGTAAACTGTTAAATAAATATACACTACCGTTCAAAAGTTTGGGGTCATTTAGAAATGTTCATATTTTTTCAAGAAAATCATTTTTTTCAGTGAAGATAATAAATTAATCAGAAATCCAGTCTAGACATTGCTAATGTGGTAAATGACGATTCTAGCTTGAAACGGCTGATTTTTAAGGGAATATCTCCAGAGGGGTACAGAGGAACATTTCCAGCAACCATCACTTCTGTGTTCTAATGCTACATTGTGTTAGCTAATGGTGTTGAAAGGCTCATTGATGATTAGAAAACCCTTGTGCAGTTATGTTAGCACATGAATAAAAGTGGGAGTTTTCATGGAAAACACGGAATTGTCTGGATAACCCCAATTTTTTGAATGGTAGTGTATAAATAAATTTTATGTGACTACATCCAGGACTTAGACACATCCAGTGGTATTGATTAATTGATTATTGATGGATATAGCTGCCAAGCATCGGTTAAGGAAACTGCTTCAAATGAGCATCCCCCGTCTCAGTCAGGCTCATTAATGAGCGGCTAGGTGCAGGCAGCAAAGGGAGGTAATTGGGGAGGAACGACATGTATGTATGGCGGAATGTGTGTATTTTAGTCTGCTTATTTATTTTATTTTATTTCTTTTAAACTTATCTTACCTTATTTATTATGTGTCATTTATTTATGATGTATTTTTTAATATCATGTGTTCTGTTTTATTGTGTTGCAGTGCAGCTCGATGTCTTGCCTTGTCTAAGACAAATTTCTCCCATGGGAGACAATAAAGTGAACTTTGAACTTTGAATGGACTCAGACTGTTTGGTCTTAATTTCATGTGAGTGTTTTTCATACAATGGTGCCTGGAATTTTGTGAACCCTTTGGTGTTTTCTCTATTTCTGCATAAATATGAGCGAAAAAATCATCAGACATCCATACAGGGTGTAAAAATCGAAAAAGAGAACCAAATTAAACTGATGAGGAGAACATATCTATTTGTTGAGATAGGATTTTTCATATCTATGAGTGATGAATGTATGTTTCAGTTTTAGCAGCTGAACTTTCCAGTGACTGTCCTGATCATCAGACCTCCTACCAACAGCTTCACTTCTGAGATGTTTCCCCATGAACTGTTCACTGCTGATTCCACTGGATTCTACGGGATAAATGGCTTTGACTTTTCAGAACATCAGTGCTCTTCTTTTTATAATTGTTTTTTGGTGAAAGAACTTGTGTGTTCAGGAGGGTCACTGTCTTGCTGCACAGCTCACTTTCTCCAGACATTCTCCTTCAAAATTCAATATAATAATAAGTTGATCCGTTCCAACCCCACAGTGTTTGGAATAGCATCCCCATCTTCCTAACTGGAATTCTGAATGGATGGCTGGTTTTATTCCTTTGGGAATCAAGAGAAAGAAAGACCTGACCAGGTCTACAGGCAGGAAAAAAAGGCTCTGCAACTGGTGAATGTTCACGGCCATCCTGCATTTCTGCCCTTCGATTGGTTCCCGTGTCTCGACCAGCTGCATCCTCCTCATAATTCTCTTCCTCAGAACTGGTCCAAACAATGATACTACCAACACATTGCAGCAGAGCAGGTTTTAAAGCTGCAATAAAGTCATTTTCTTGCTCCAAATCGAACGCTCTTCATTTAAACCAAGACGTTTTATCTTCATCTCGTCGTCCACAAAATGTTTTTCCAGCAGCCTTCAGTCTGTCTGTGAACTTTATCAAACTGCAGACAGGCAGCAGAGATTCTTCTGCCTCCTTTCTGTCGTGCACAGTAATGATGCTCAGTGTCTGCTGATGATGAAACCATGAGGCCTTTTAGAAGTTTCCTGGTTCCTCTGCGACCAGGTGATCACCAGCTTCCTCTCCATCGCTGGAGTCTCTTCTGTAATAGAGGTTTTGTCGCCTTTTCCAGCCTGACAACATCAACAACTGTTCTCCTGATGTGAACAGAAATATGCTTTGGTTGTGCATCGATATACTAACATAAAATACGACTTTTATTGATGTTTACTTTTTAAAAGTAAACGGCACAAACACAGCGTCACGTTTGACTGGAAACACCTGAAGCCACCTTCAGATTTAATGCCGACAGATATGAGGGTTCTTCAGAAAGTTCTCGGCCTCACTGGAAAACAGGAGGAAGATTATTCTTGCTTTACTTTTCAACATAGTCTGCTTAAACTTCACTTGGTCCACAGATGTTTGGAACCAGATTTAGCTGCTTCACCTGTTGTGTGTTCGGCTCGTCGTCCTGCAGAGTCATCTCCAAATTTTCATCTGCTTTCTTCTTTGATTGAAAGGTCTGAGTTCCTGTAGACACTGACAGAAGGCTTTTGTTCTTCTGATAAAACACACCTTTGCTCTTATTTGAAAGCTTTCGGTGTGATTTTGTTTTGTTTTTTTCTACACCACCGGCACACAGCTCTCGCTCACCTCCTGCGACTTACAGCTGATGAAATGTTAATTATCCTGCAGCTTTTGAACACTGAAACCTGACAGAAACATTGTTCATCTGAAGCGATGATTCCTCAGTCGGTCCGAGCCATAGTTGGTATTCAGCTGAACATTTCAGCGGCAACATGAAGAGATGAGCTGAAGGCTGAGTGAAAAACTGACCATCAAACTTTCATCACATCACAGTCTGACAGGAGGCAGAGCAGCAGGCAACCTCAGGAAACCCATGAAAACTCAGCAAAGACCAACAAACTGTGGAGCAGAAAGTGTCCAACTCTTGTTACCACAGTTCAGTCTGATACCATTTAGCGGGTAATACACACTTCAAGTTCATTACAGAGATTTATACCTGTCCAGTGTTTATGTTTGGCAGCTCAATCTGCCTCCAGTCAGTTCCTTAATGTTTTGGAGATGGAACTTTGTTGTATAACTCCAGTAAAACACTGTTAAATGTAGTACTAGTGGGTAAATGTAGCATTAGAGGGTAAATGTAGTATTAGAGGGTAAATGTAGTATTAGGGGGTAAACGTAGCGTTAGAGGGTAAATATAGCGTTAGAGGGCAGATGTAGTGTTAGAGGGTAAAAGTAGAGTTACAAGGTAAATGTAGTATTAGGGGGTAAATGTAGTATTAGGGGGTAATGTAGTATTAGAGGGTAAATGTAGTTTTAGAGGGTAAATGTAGTATTAGAGAGTAAATGTAGTAGTAGAGGGTAGGATGTAGTATCAGAGGGTAAATATAGCATTAGAGGGTAAATGTAGTATTAGGGGTAAACATAGCATTAGAGGGTAAATGTAGCATTAGAGGGTAAATGTAGTGTTAGAGGGCAGATGTAGTGTTAGAGGGAAAAAGTAGAGTTACAAGGTAAATTTAGTATTAGAGGGTAAATGTAGTATTAGGGGGTAAACGTAGCATTAGAGAGTAAATGTAGTATTAGAGGGTAAATGTAGTTTTAGAGGGTAAATGTAGTATTAGAGTGTAAATGTAGTATTAGAGGGTAGGATGTAGTATCAGAGGGTAGGATGTAGTATTAGGTGGTAAAAATGTAGTATTAGAGGGTAAATGTAGTATTAGAGGGTCGGATGTACTGTGGCTCCAACAGATACAGTAAACCTGTATTCTCTCCATGATGTCAGTAAATGTAGATCGGCTGTAGTTCCTGACTGTTCCACCAGGTGGAGCCTCTTCCTGTTTAATACTGTAGAGACCAGAGGAGGCATCACTCAGACTACAGTACATGCTAAAGCAGAGAGCATTGTGGGAGTTTAGCTAGCAACAGGCACCATGACAAAGACTTCTGTGGAGGTTAATGACCTCCAAACAGATCTCGTATGAAAAACAAACTGGGATCAACAGAGCTCCTGAATCTCAGTAACTGATGGAACAGAACTGATTGCGGAACAAATAATGAATCTGAAACATCAGAATTAATGTCCACTGTGATCAATCTTAGTTATCAGTTAACCTTTGATGATTGATAACACTGATATTTGAGACTGGACCAGAACATCCTTAGATCTCAGATGTGTGGCATCTGAATAAGTTCCCAAGATGCTGGACATATTAACCCTCAGAGCTTTGGTGTGAAGACAGACTTCTCTTAGCGCTTCTCGGAGATGTTTCACTTTCAACAGGTGTCCTCAGTTCCAGGTGTTCTATTTTAGGCCACCTTTGTCAGGACTGTGTTGCGTGCGACTGATAGGTGGTGCTGCAGAGTTAACTGCAACATTACTGAGCCATGACTCATGAGTTCGTTGAGTCTCTGAGTCATGTGACACATGGGTGACCATGAATAAATTTCAGAACTGAGGAAACCTGTTGAAGGTGAAACATTTTTACAAACCAGAAGAAGTCCAGTTGCCTCCTCCTGAAGCAAATTATTACTTTATCAAAATAATTAAGTTTAAATGGTTCCCAGGTTGGACTGCACAGTGACTTGGTGGTCAGCATTGTCGCCTTGCAGCTAGACGATCCCTGGTTCGCGTTCTGGCCTTCCTGGTATCTTTCTGCATGGAGTCCCCATGTTCTCCCTGTGCATGCGTGCGTTTTCTCTGGGTTCTCCAGCTTCCACCCACAGTCCAAAAACATGCTGAGGTTCACTGGTGATTCTAAATTGTCTGTAGGTGTGAATGTGAGTGTGATTGACTGTCTGTATGTGTAGCCCTGTGATAGACTGTTACCTGTCCAGGATTAAGCAGTGTATAGATAATGGATGGATGGATGGATGGATGGATGGATGGATGGATGGATGGATGGATGGATGGATGGTTCCCAGGATGTCAGCTCTGCTGGGCTCAGTCATCCTTACACCCACTTATCATAAGCTGTCATTTTATCTGACATCTGGACCAGTGTCATCACTAAGAGCATCAGAACTCAGTAACTTGTTAATAAAACCTGAGGAGAAAGACAGATCAAATGGCAGTGTTCCCAGTAGAACCAGAGTGACTCGAGGATGCTCTGAAGGTCTTCAAATAATTTCAGTGTAAAATATTAAAACTGCTCTACTTCTGATTTCACTGTGAAATATTAAAGCTGCTGCAATCTAAGTGTCTCAAATGACTTTCGTGTCTCTGATGGAAACCTCAGGAGTCCAACGAGTCCAGAACAGGGTCACATCACAGACGTCCACCTGAGCATGAAACGTGACCTTACATGGGTTCTGTTGAGAACCCAGGAGGTCTTGGTGGAACTGTCAGAGTCAACCATTTCATGGCTCCTCAAGTGTTTGACGGGATTTTTGTAAGTTAAATATTTGCAAAGTTACAACACAAAACAGGGTTAGACTCAGTCAGCAACTGTCCATAGAACCCAGACCTTCAGGGGACCAAGACCTTTAGGGTCTCTACAAACAGTTCTCCTCTACATCTTTTGATTAATCCAAATTTAGTTTTCATTTCTGAATTTTCATAATATAGAATCTCAGCAGTGATAAGCTTGTTTTATGCTTCCCGCATCCGCGAGGTCCGTGCGGACAAATTATGTCATTTTAGCAGCCATGCCCCCTCGAATGGCCTTTCTCACGCGGAAAATTTCCGCATCGTGTACCTCCACATTTTTCTAACTATGTGGATGGAGCCGTGAAGAAAAACATGGCAGAGGACCAGGACCTACTCGTAGCTGAAGTCTAGAAATATGTGCACTTATACGATTCATCACACAGACATCACCGTGGTAACCATGATATGAACAATTCATGGTGTGAAATTAAAACTAACTGCTGAAATGCAACTATTCGGTAAAATGCCATGTTGTAAGTGGTGTGAACAATGGCAAACTTCTTCTACTCTAGTTTAGTACTAGAGTAGACCAGGTAGATGTGCAGTTTGGGAGCAGACGCCGCAAGGAGTATAAAGTCACAAAAGGTCTCTCCAGCAGATTTTCACGCGGCTCGTTCGTGCGGACAGTATAACCCAGCCTTTAGGTTCTTCAGCCTCCAGAGTTTTTCCTCTTGGGTTCTTCAGCCTCAAGGGTTATTCAGCCTCCAGAGTTCTTCCTCTTGGGTTCTTCAGCCTCCAGGGTTCCTCCTCGTGGGTTCTTCAGCCTCCAAAGTTTTTCATCTTGGGTTCTTCAGCCTCCAGGGTTCCTCCTCGTGGGTTCTTCAGCCTCCAAAGTTTTTCATCTTGGGTTCCTCAGCCTCCAGAGTTCTTCATCTTGGGTTTTTTAGCCTCCAGGGTTTTTCATCCTCCACAGTTCTTCCTTCCAGGTTCTACAGCCTTGACCTGGTGGTTCCGGTCTTGCAGGAGGGTCCGTTGTTGTAAAATTGTGTTTGATAAAATTACTTCATTTTTGCATAAATCCATCCGACAGGAACTTTCTTTAGCAGTTGGTTGACTGTTCAGTTGATCAAATATCTGCTGGTAACAATCTGATTAAAAATATATCACCTCGCAATCATGTTAATGATCGATCATTGATTAATAACACTGATGACTAGTGGTTAAGATAATTGTTTAAAATTTGCATCCCTCATGTAAACAGACATCTGTCAGTAACCGCTATGTGGCTGCAATAAATTTAACTGTGAAAAAATGATGAATATATTGAGCTTCTGAGTTATGAGCCGCTGAAGGTGAAGATGAAAAGAAGAAAACCATGGCGGATAAAAGGTGAAAGTTTCTGTAACTAATGTAAAAATGGACATTCAGCAGCATTATGAACATAAATGTAACCACCATGACCTAAAAACTGCTGCAATCCCATCATCCTCTCTGTCCGTAACCATGGCGACCATCTACCTTTTCATTACACTTCCATTTGACTGCTGTCACAAATATTTTCTGATTTCCTTCCTCTAAGACAGTAAACTGAATATCTTTGGATCAAACAAGACATTTGAGGAAACTCTGATCCACATATTTTTCCCCCCATTTTCTGACACTGGAAAGACCAAACACCTGATCAACTGATCCACAAAATAATCCACAGATCAATGCAGTGGAAATTATTGTTAGTTGCAGCTGTAACTGAAACTGATCTTGATCTTCATTCTGAAACTGTAAGAACCAAACTGTCCTGACTCATGAACCCTTCATCAATACTTACTGATCAATCCAGTCAAACGTTCAATCATTCAGTATCTGATCTAGAAGATGAATGAATGTTATTTAAAAATGTTTAAAATGAGTGAAGCAGCACACTACCAGCTGCTGGATTCATCCTGAAAAACAAATATGAAGGTTGGTCAAGTTCAGAAAACCAGAATAAATCTGCAGCGACCTGTTTAAGCCGACCAGGAGGTGAAGCAGCAACAGCAGCTTTAATCTGCTCAACCTCCACTTCAATCTCTGCACAAAAACATTTCCATTCTTCCACCAGAAACAACTCTTGATTTCCAGCTTATCAGAGGGAGGCCACAAAGACAGAGCGTCTCTCTGCTCTGCCTTCAATCAATAAATCAGCAGCCGAGCCGACGAGGCGACGCTCTGCCAGACTCATTTCACGCCAACAAAAGCTCCAAATCACAGCGAAGAAACAACATGTGGGAGCTGATTTACTGCCTCTGAGAGCAGCAACCCCACCCTTCAATCCTCCATAAAATACCCAAATCCTCAACAGTTCCTGCTCACTCCTCTGTTTTCATTCTTCCAGGGGAGGAGGTTTCCCTCCGACAGCGCCGAGCCTCGACCCGCCGTCACTCCCGACTCCTGTCTGGGGATTTTTCAAATTAATTTTGCTCAGATTACCTCGAGGATCAATTTGAGAGGCTGTGAGATGACAAATCACTCGGGACACGAAGATGTTTGCAGTAATGACGGAAGCGCTTTTTACCCACGAGTGAACTGACAAATGTCTGATGATTACAACAGGGAGAGACTGTGAAGAACCTGCTGACAGAACCGAACATCGCACCTGTTTCACAGCGTCTGACTGTTCTCTCATCTCTGTTCAACCACACTGGTCAGAAAACTTTTATAAGATCAAACTAGATTATTAAAATACTAGAATCACAATTATCATAAAAAACTGGAAGCAGCTGAAAATCTAATTCTTAAGCTTGATCTAGGAGCTTTTAAATACAGATATCTGTCAAACAATAAGCAAAAAAATACAGCTGGAGCATCAAAACTACAATCCAGAGTCCAAATAATTCATAAAAACCTGAAGACCAGAACAAGAAGTAGCCGACAGCCAATCCTGAGCATGAATCATGTAAAAGGTGAAATCAAAAAATTCAGACTGCACCAAGAAGAAAAATCGAAACCCTGATTTAAAGTTCAGGCCCATCAGTGTCTCAGTGCTGCTCTGCTCCCAGAGCTCCTGCTACATTTGAACTCTCCTTGAAGTCCTGGAAACATGTCAGATCCATCCCATAAACGGAGTCAGAACAGAGAAACTTCAACTAGAACTTAATGCAGAAGAAGTCACAGGGAGACAGATCTGGAGAGTCGCAGGATGGAGACTATTTTGTTGTAAACAGAAACTCTGTTAATCAGCTGTTGGAGCAGAAACATGAATCACAGTTCAGCTGTTTGAATGTTTTCAGTACGTTGCAGTAGAACTCTGAAGGAAACAGCAGCAGATCCTGACCTCCTCCTCTGGTTCTTCCACTGTTAACACAGTTGACGCTCCTGCAGGAACTAAATATATGGGTGTCTGTCTGTCCGGTGACTGTCGGTTGGGCGACTGTCCGGTGACTGTCGAGTGACTGTCTGGTGTCCTGCTGCTCAGGATCAGACATTATTCTTTTATTAGACCTCCAGCTGTGAACAGGTTCTGTATTTGCCAAGTTTCAGTCCATCAGTCATCCTGTTGCTCATTAATAGTCTTTGACCACTCAGGTGGAAACGTGAGGAGACAACAGGCTGAAGGCTGAGGGCACACCCCTTCCATTAGCATCACTGTGGGTCAATGACACGATGCTGAGGTCACCACGGTGACAAGCCATGAATAATTCACAGACATGGAGACGAGCGGCCAAGTGAGGACAAACCTGAATCTCAGCTGAGAGACTGATGAAGTGTTGGTCCAACGTCTGTACTGGTCCAACGTCTATGCTGGTCCAACGCCTATACTGGTCCAACATATATACTGGTCCAATGTCTGTATTAATCAAACATATATACTGACCCAACATCTATACTGGTCCAACGTCCATACTCGTCCAGTGTTTATACTGGTCCAAAGTCTACACTGGTCCAACGTATGTACTGGTCCAATGTTTATATTAGTCCAACATGTATACTGGTTCAACGTCTATCCTAGTCCAACGTTTATACTGATCCAACGTCTATACTGGTCCAACGTCTATACTGGTCCAACGTCTATACTGGTCCAACGTCTATACTGGTCCAAAGTATATACTGGTCCAACGTCTGTACTGGTGCAACGTCTATACTGGTGCAACATATATACTGGTCCAATGCCTATGGTGGTCCAACGTATATACTGGTCCAACGTCTAAAGTCCAAAAGTGTAAATATATGATCGTATAAATGGATCAGTATAAATGTTTGATGATTTAACAACATAAACATCAAATCCACCACGTTCTTACAGTTTCCTCCTTCACTGCTGTAAATCAGGAAGAAAAAGGTTGAGTGAAACTGTGGATAAAAACACGACCTGTGATGGTCTGAATGGAGAAGTCAGAGGATATTTGCTGCTTGTTGTGCTAATAGAAACCGGCTAATTATCTCCCACTCAATTACTAATATTGATCGACTGCTTGGCTGCTGCTGCTGGAATCACACTAATGGTCTGAATGTGTTCCAACACAATGAATCAGATGGAGAGAGAGCTGGAGGCTGAGGAGCTGCCAGCACACTGCAGATACCGAGATGGAACGCACCTGTACGCCATTTGTAGAACTCACCTGTATAACTCACCTACACAATCAAACATAGACTACAGGGACAGGTGCTGAAGGAGCTAAAATGGAAAGTGATGCGATCAGGTGTCTCCGTGTCCTCAGGACTGCCTTCTTTGCAGTGTGATGCGATCAGGTGTCTCCGTGTCCTCAGGACTGCCTTCTTTGCAGTGTGATGCGTTCAGGTGTCTCAGTGTCCTCAGGACTGCCTTCTTTGCAGTGTGATGCGTTCGGGGCCCGGTGCTGCCGTCGGCGTCTCTCGGGGTAATGAATCCTGATGGTGTCAGAGATATTGGTGCAGTGAAGAGGTCTCGCTCTGACGCCTGCAGCAGCGCCGCTCTGCTGTCAGACGAATGTTTCTTAATAACTTTGCAGGTTTGACACGTTGAGACTCGACAGCCTGAAGCAGCAGAAACTCTGCAGATACGATTCATATCTGCACTCCTCTCGTCGCTCCTCATGAACTCTGACTGAACCTTTTATTAAGTTTAAATCCACAGCTGAGCAGCGTCACAGCGAAGCGATGGGATGAAACTCACCGATTCACAGATTAATAAACTACAAACTGATTTTGTTTCTCTGGAACCAACAGTTTGTGTTTGGAGGAAACTGGAGTTTTATTGGAGATTTTCTGTCAGACACAGAACCACACACTGACCCACATTCTGTCATGAAACATTCATGCGACTGTCAATCTAAACTCTGAAACTCTGATAATGACTTCATTCCTGCTGAATAACAAGTAAAATTAAACCACAGCTGGATTCAACCAACTAATATTGAATCAAACAGCAGAAACAACGTCAACATCTGGAATACTATTTTAGATAATTTGGCGAATATCAGTTGCGGTTCTGTGTTTAATCTGACTGAACTACACCACGGCCAGTTTTACTTCTTCCTTTTCTCCCCTGGTTTTATTTCAGTTGACTTATTTTTATTTTCACTGATGAATTTAACAAAAGGTTCTTGAACAAGAACCTCCCAAAGAAGTCCAGTTCTTGAACAAGGTTCTTGAACAAGAACCACCCAAAGAAGTCCAGTTCCTGAACAAGGTTCTTGAACAAGAACCCCCCAGAGAAGTCCAGTTGGTTTCTACTGAAGCTCCTACGAGAATGGTTAAGAAAAGTCCATTTTTGAATAATGTTGCTACCAATGCTGATTGTCACGTAACGCCACCTCGTTCCTTGGTGGAGTAATTAGCACAATCTGCATAATATCCATTGGACTTGATAGATTGTAATGATTATGTCTGTGGAGATTTTCGGTCATCCGGGTCATGGCAAACGTAGGAGCTTCAGGAGAAACCATCTGGACTTCTCTGGGAGGTTCTTGTTCAAGGGTTAGGGTTCAAGAACCTCCGAGAAAAGTCCAGATGGTTTCTCCTGAAGCTCCTAAGAGAATGGTTAACACAGATTGATCACAATGGACATTTGTCCAGTTTCAGTCTCATTATTTGTTCCTTCAGTTCCTGCGCTTCCAGTTTGTCTTTAATATGAGCTCTGGTTGGAGGTCATTAACTTCCTCTTTGGTCTTTGTCATGGTGCCCGTTGCTAGCTAAACTCCCACAATGCTCTCTGCTGGTGTCTGATGTGCAGCTGATGGTTTTTGAAGGTGCTGTTTCATCATACTGATGTTTTCTGGTGTAACGACATTAAAGGAGCTTTAGTGTCGAGATAATCAGGTTCAGATCTGAATTATCGGACGAACACATTGGTTGTGTTTGAGCTTTAATCTCCAGACGATCAAGTGGTGATTTAAGACAACAGATAGAAATGCAGAGTGAAAGCTGAGTCTCCTCTGCTTTATAAATGTGCAACAGCAGGATGTGCTCTGCTGAGACTAATCGGTTTGAAGCGCTGCTGTCATGGAGGATGAAGCTTTTGCTTTTAACACCCGGTCTGGCTCATTGTGAGCAGGAAGAGTCTGGAAACGTGACGGAGGCGGGGGACGACCAGAGTCCGTCCGTCCAGCCAAAGGAGGGATTATCTCCTCCTGACAGTCCGTTTGAAGTGAGCAGAGAGGATTTGGTTAATTACAAAGTGCCCGTCATGATCATGGCGGGGCGTTTCTTCCTCGTGTTCCTGTCAGCCGCCACGTCATCACTTATTATGAATGAGACAGAAGAGCAAAAGCTTCTCTGGAGAGACGAAGGCCAGAAGGACCAGAAGCCTCATTAAAAAACCAGCAGCGACGCCGAGGTTAAACTCACCTTCACCTCCACAGAAACACCAAGAATGGCATGATTCAGCGTGATTTAAACCACGACACCCGTTACTGTCCACAACGCAGATACAACATCTATAATACGTCCATACAACACATGTTCAGAACAGGACTGAGCAGCAGCAGAATGGAGGAAAATTCAGCCTCCAGATGTCGAAACAAGACGTCTGATTCAGTGTGATTTAAACCACGGCAACACATCCAAGACCAGACGCAACAACAAACCAAAGCTCAACAATCTACCTTCCAGTTACCACAACAGCAAAGAAAAACAACATTTACATCAGTTTTAATTAACTGATCAATCAGTCTGATCAGCTCCGGGTGATAGTTCACTGTCAGTCATTATTGCGTCCATATTTGCAGGTCATTTTCTGGTTAAGTGAAATAAATCCTCCAAGCTGAGTCCTCCATGATTTGTCGTGTATGAACACCTCTGGACACCTGAAGACATGTTGATTGCAGGTTTTTTTATTTTTGTAAAATAAATAAACAGAGAAGTGTTCATTTTTTTCTGGTTTCCATTGTTCTGAGTGCTAATGACGGAAGGCATCTCTGAGTTCTCTCTCCTTCTTCATGATGTTCTGGTTCCACAGAGCTGCAGGATTTTAGATTGAAAAATGAACCACGGCGAAGAAAAACGTGGACATTTCAGCACTTTTGGACAAGATTCAAGGCATTGTGGAGAAGTTTGCATGAATTTAAATGATCTGAGTTATTTAGGACAAGTTGTGAATTATTTTGGACCAGTTCTGTAGAATGAATAAGCCTAGAAATGTCTCTTTTTTATGATTTCTGTCATTCTAACTGCTGCATAGAAGGCATCTCTGAGTTCTCCTTCATGATGCTCTGGTTCCACAGAGCTGCAGGACTTTAGATTGAAAAACGAGTCACAGTGAGCAAAAATGTGGACATATTTCAGCACTTTTGGACAAGATTTAAGGCATTCTGGACACATTTTGAGTCATTTCAGGTAAATTTTTAGTCATTTTGGGACAAACTGAGTCAGTTTGGACATATTCTGTATTATTTTGGACAAGATTCAAGTCATTCTGGAAAAGTTTTAAATGATCGGAGTCATTTTGGAGAAATTTAAAGTTGTATGATTTCCGACAAATGAAATTTTTAATAAAAAATGACCTGAGCACAGGCGTGTGTTATGCATGTGTATGTTATGTACGGACATCAACTTGTGTGACCTAAATATGTAGCGGGTAGCGGGAACTGATGGGATTCAGAAACACCCCCAAAATTTAATCAGTTGTTCCTTGGATCATTTCTGATGGATAAGTCCTGGTAAGTCCTCAGTGGTGGATTTGTAGAAGGATCACAATCATGTGATCGTCAGCAGGCAGCTGATGTAGTGTTCACTTGTTGTCATGGTTACAGTGACGCTGTGCCGCTATCTGGCAATGATATAGAAATCTTTAACAAATCCGTGGATCCAAACTATAAGCTGCATCACTGCCAAAATCAAATCACTTGGGCCTTGTGTCATTTCTGACCTTCCCAGAAAATTTCATCCAAATCCGTTAGTCTGTTTTTGAGTAAAGTTGGGAACAGACAGACAGACAAACATACACCGATTGTCACATAACTCCGCCGCTTTCCTTTGTGGAGTAGTGAGACGGACCACTCCCTTTTGTTCATATTGTTCAATGTGCTTTTTTGTATTAAAAATCTTACAAAAATCAAATAAAAACTAAAAACAAGCTGGACAACCTCTCCCTCTGGTGGCACTAGGGGGCAGGGCTTACCTTTGTGCGTGAGGCAGCGAACGCTCTGTTTGCTTTGGACGTCCCAGAGCCGAGCCGTCTCGTCATGTGACCCGGAGAGCAACAGCGTCCCATCCATCGACACTGAGAGACACGTCACCAGGTTCCTGAGGAGAACCACAACCTTGTTCAGTATGCTTTCATGATCAATAAGTAGATGAGTCAGCAGGTTCCTGAGGAGAACCAGAATCCAGAACCCTGATCAATATTTGTAGGACCAGTTGGACTGGGACCTACATTATTATATAACTATTATTATTATATATCTATTCTAAGTGCTATAGACAAGTTAACACTCGCCACTTAATTTAGGATCAGCTTCAAAGCAAAAACACAAAATTATTTTTTTATATAATTGTAAATGAATTCAGGCCTCAAAGGGTTAATTGACTGCTCTGACTCGTCTCCTATATCTTGCTTTGACTGTCTAAGCATCTTGTGAATGCTATTCTTAAGACTGCTATATAAATAAAGTTATTATTGCATTCATGTATTTACATCCTGTGGAGTTTAGGATGTGAGCTTATACTTTATCATAGTGTTCTGTAGAGTTTGCTTCTGCTCTTTGTTTAGCTCCTGCCAGACGAGAGGAGCAGCGAGTCCAGGCTCTGGTTTCTGGTTCTTGTGGTGTTAATCAGCGTGAAGCCACAGCTAAACTGAACCAAAGAGGAGCTGAGCTGCTCAGACTGGATTTAAAATGGAGCCTCATCTGTGGTCCACTCATCAAAGACAGCAGGAAACTTTCTGTTCACACCTGAACAGACGACTTTCTGTGGTCTCACCTGTGTCCTTTGAACACCTGGTTTCCGTCGGTGTCGGACTGAAAGGCTTTTTCCCGACTGAGACTCTGCAGATGAAACAAAAACAGATAATCAGTGAAATAAAGTCAGGTTTCCTCAACTGTTATAGCAGCTCGATACAAAAACAAACTCCCTATTCTTATTTTTCGTGGAGAAGTGACAGCACATCATTTACTCAGATTTAAGTTTCTTGGATACGCAAAGTTTTTTAAATTGAATTTAATAGCTTTTATTGAGCTGCAGCTCCACATGAGCAGCAACAGGACAGAAACTCTGAAAAAGAAGGTTTGGGTTAAAAAAGAAACACAAAATCGGCTGCTACCGAAGCTTTACAACAAGGTTCCTGAATACCTACAGAACATTAGCAAGGTTTTAAATGCATCAGCTCTGGATGGAGGTCATTAAACGATGCACAAGTCTTTGTCATGGTGCCCCTTGCTAGATAATCTATAACCCACAAGCTCTCCAACATTAACTGTAGTCTGAGTGACGCTTCCTCAGGTCTCTTTTGTCGTTTTGGACGCTTTTTCCCATGTTAGATGTTTTTTGTCATTTTGGATGTTTATTGCCATGTTGGATGGTTTTTTGCCATTTTGGGCATTTTTTGTCACGTTAGATGCTTTTTGCCATGTTGGGCGCTATTTGTCATTTTGGACGCTTTTTGTCATTTTGGACATTTTTTGTCATTTTGGACATTTTTTGCCATGTTGGACATTTTTTTAAACCATTTTGAACGTTTTTTGCCATTTTGGACATTTTCTATCATGTTGGATGTTTTTTTCCATGTTGGACGTTTTTTGCCATGTTGGCGTCTTTTGCCATGTTGCATGTTTTTTGCCATCCTGCACGTTTTGTGCCATTTTGGACTTTTTTTCCCATTTTGGACATTTTTGCCATGTTGGACATTTTTGACATTTTGGACATGTCTTCCCATGTTGGACGTTTAGGGAACATCTGGAAACGGCAGCATGAATTCAGCTGAACATTATTCTCAGTTTCAGGTTTTTGGAAACAGGTGACCTGGTGAGTCCTGACTTCAAGTTTGATTCCAGCAATCTCTCATCCTGTGGTGTGTCTCTGTAATAACAACCTTTCCAAATAATAAAATAAAGGAAGAAGCAGCAACAGAAATGTGGAACCACTAAACACCAGCCCTGATCCCGACCGTGAATCTCAGTCAGACTGAGAATAAACGAGGTCCTGAAGGACAATAACATAAACTGAGTGAATCATTTCAACAGTCTGCTATAAAGAATGAACAAGAACCTGTGAAACGCAAGCTGAAATCATAGTGATGTGATGGAGACATAAAAGAGGGATTTTCCACGACTGCTAATCCCTCAGAGCTGAAGCAGGTCAGCAAACAGGCTGTTCAAAGCCTGGAAAATGCTCAAGCGTTCTCCATTCCAAACAATCTTGTCTTAGTTCTGCTTTTTGGGGTTTTCTGTTGAGAATAGCACCGTGATCATTTTAATTCAGCAAGCAGAAAGAGGATCTGTAAAGGCAATTTCCCTTAATGTTAATGGGGTCTTAAATTCAATTAACAGAGGTGAGCTTTTGTCTGTATCGAAAAGAGAAGAAATCACAGATATCTTTACTCCTTGAGGTTCCACATGACTCTGTCCCAGAATAATTTTACATTTAAAATATTCTACATGTTAATATCGGACTTCTCACCATTTTTTAACTCCAATGTTCGGTGATTACAACACGTGGGCACTGATTGGAGGTCATTAACCTCTACATTAGTCTTTGTCATGGTGCCTGTTGCTGCTAAACTCCCACAATGCTCTTGGCTTTAACATGAACTGTAGTCTGAGTGACGCCTCCTCTGGTTTTTTTTTTCTTCTTTTTTTTGTCTGCATTTGTTCTCAGTGTTTAACTCCAGGGCTGCACAGTGGCGTAGTGGTTAGCACTTTCGCCTTGCAGCGAGAAGGTCCCTGGTTCGCGTCCCGGCTTTCCCGGGATCTTTCTGCATGGAGTTTGCATGTTCTCCCTGTGCATGCGTGGGTTTTCTCCGGGTACTCCGGCTTCCTCCCACAGTCCAAAAATATGCTGAGGTTAATTGATTATTCTAAATTGCCCATAGGTGTGAATGTGTGAGTGCTTGTTTGTCTATATATGTAGCCCTGCGACAGACTGGTGACCTGTCTAGGGTGTCCCCTGCCTTCACCCGAGTCAGCTGGGATAGACTCCAGCCCCCCCCGCGACCCTAGTGAGGATTAAGCGGTGTATAGAAAATGGATGAATGGATGGATGTTTAACTCCACAAAAGAGGTGTCAACATTGTATGAGATTGATGCATATTTTAGTCTTGCAGCCAAATATTTTAATATTTAGTGCATGTGTGTGACCATCACCAGCCCTCCCTGAAAGCTAAGCAGATATTCTTTATTAGAATTCCCTATGATGAGCCAGGGAGGGCAGTGCTACACCTCAGTGATGTGTGGGGGAAACAAAGACTGGACAGGATGAAACAGGACGAACAGGATGAAAAGGGATAGAAAATAACAGGTGGTGCTATTGCAATTAAAGATTGTAAGGTGGAGTGTTATTCCCAACTACTAACTGCCCATCAATAAAAAAAAAGAAAAAAAGAAAAAAAAAAGAAAAAAGAAAACCAACACAAAAGAAAGAGATTCAATAAATAAATAATTAAACAAACGGTACTGAGCACCATAATTGTGGATGTCTTGATAGTATAGAATAGAATAGAATAGGCCAGAAGAGGATACTAGTGAAAGAGAGAATGAGTTTAGGATAGAGACTCTGGAGAGATTCTCAGCACATTCTGGTGGGTCCCATCATTCGCTGACAATGGGACTCGGCAGTAGCTGGCGAGACCTGATCAAACATGCAAGTGTGAAGAACCCCGAAGTCCAAAACAGCAATCACGGCAAGGCATATTTCAAGACCTCACACCAAAAAAACAGCAGAATTTGACTTTGACATGCTGAAGACTGTGACTCAGTGGATGTAAATCATGGCCATATATTCTGGGACTCCCCTACACTGGGTTCATATTGGACTGCATTCACAGAACATTAAGTACGATATTCAGGACTGAAATACCCCTGAACTCTGAGAGCCTTTATCTGGCCACGTTCTGCCTTTAAAGCTGAGGATATAAATCTGCTGCAGGCTCTTCGGTTAAATCCACCCTCATCTACACTGAAGACTGCGACTGCATCGTTTCAGAAATATTCAAAATGGAAAAGCTGATTTTTCTTTGAAGATCCAAAAAGACAAATTCCATCACATTTGGAACAAATGGATTAAGTTCATAAGCTGAGTGAGAGCAGCCTTTGTTTGACTTCACCTGATTCCATCTGTGAGAACAGCAGCGGTGTTCAGCTCAGTTCATTCTGATGTTTAGTTACCGTATTTAACAGAGTTAATCAAACACAGGTTTACCTGAGAACAGGTACAACACCTGTCCTCTACTCAGACCTGCTTCGCTGCTCATATTCAGGAGCTTCATGAACTGAACTGAACTCTCCTTTAAAAACTGAATATTTCCTCAGAGGCCGAAGGATGTTTGATTAAATCATTGTTTAAATGAGGAGCTGCAGCTTCGGTTCACAGATTCAAATGTCCTCCGAGACTAAAGACAGAATCAGTACTGAGGGAGGACGAGGTTCTTATGGAGAACAAGCGACTGGTTTGTTTGGAGGATTAACTCGGTGAAGCTTTAAAATGTAAATCTGCTGTGAAAGGAAACAACAGCGTGTTGAGTCAGAGAAGAAGAAGAAAAGACAGAGAGGAGTGAATAAAGAGCATAAAGAGAAGCTCTTCGCCATAATTACAGCTGCTCTGAACATTAACAAACACTGTCTAATGGAGTTCCTGCTGAAATCAATGAGCTGCTTCGATCCAACAACAAACACTTCAAACACATTCACTCAATGAATCCGTCATGGGTCTGACCAACACTGATCTGCTGGAACTGAATCAGACTCACCTGAGGATAGACTGCAGCCATTAAACAGGATCTCAGGTTAGTAGGATGTAGAAGTTGCTACAATTTATGTTTTTTGTCATGGTGGACGTTTTCTGTCATGTTGGACGTTTGTTCACATTTTGGCCGTTTTCTGCCATGTTCGACGCTTTTTGTCACATGGGACAATTGTTGTCATTTTTTAAGCTTTTCTGTCTTTCTGGACGTTTTTTGCCATGCTGGACATGTTGGACTGTGGTCGTGTATGTATGGTGTTTTTCCTGTGCTCTGTGTGTTTTCCTCTATGTGCCAGTCTGATATTCAAATAGAGCTGTGCAGTATCACTGCCGGAGTTGGACGTCAGGATGTCAGGTCGGCGCACGATTGGTTGGTACCGCGAAGGCCGGTACTAAAGGTGGAAGGATGGCATTGTCTCCGGGTCAGAGGGCATGCGATCCATCCACCACTGATTCCAACCAGCAAACATCCAGCACAATTCGTTCATTGTTTAGTAAACTGTGAGATATATATAGAACTATGCATTGTAGGAGTGAGCTGCCATTTTTGGGTTAACTGGGTTTTTCTCATGTTAGGTTAGCGAGGTAAGACTGTGTTTTTCTTTTACCGGGTTTAGTTTTTGTAGGCTAGTTTTGCTTAACAGATTAGTGGGGTTTTTGTTTGTTGTTTTGGTTGTGCTCCCCCTGAACTTAAGTTAAAACACTACTTTGTTTTTGTTCAAACCACATCTTTCATTAGCTCATCACCTGTACTGTAAATAAACACTTCGTTTTTCTGAGATAATGTGTGTTGGTTGCTGCTTGGATCACGTTTGAGCACCCCTAGGCTGGGCGTAACAAGGTGGAATAGGACATGAAGGTACAACAGTCCTGTAAAATAGCACTAAAAGGGCCAAAAATTATAAACTGTATCACCTCCCAGTAATCAGATTACTTTTGAGGGAAGAGTATTTCCTCTGATGAACAACCAAAAACAAGACAGACCAGAAATACACAAGGAGGGAGCACCACTCAGACCATCACCTACAACACTGCTAAACACCTAGCATTGATTTTAGCACCACTGGTAGGAAACACTCATCACATCCAGGATGAAACATCACTCTTCACATTCACATCGGAGGAGTGGAGTCAGAAAACGCCTCCTGCAAGACAGAACCAACCTCCTTCTGCTGCTGGACCTCTGCTTGACCACCATCTACTTCAACTAGAACAAAGTCTCTCCAGACAGAAGCTCATCTGGTCCATTGGTTCTCCAGGTTCACCCATTGTGGACAAACTCCACATGGAGGAAGTGGAGAACAGAGCTCTGATTTCAGAGGTTCAGATATGTGGACGACACCTGGGCCAGAACAAAAGCCCAAGAAGTAGATCCTTCATGGAGAACACCAGCATCAAGTTCACCAGGGAAGACATGAAGGATAACCAGCTGCTTTTTCTGGACTCCACTGTGCATGTTGAGGAGAATGGAAGCCTCACCGCTGAAGTCTACAGGAAACCTCCACACAGACCAATATCTGCTGATAGATTCCCACCACCCACTGGAACATAAACTGCTTTCATCAGAACCTCAAAGCACCGGGCTGAGAATGTTCCTTCCAACGCAGAGGGAAAGGAGAAGGAACACTCCCATTAGGACAGCACTGAGGAACTGTGGCTACCTGGGCCTTCTTTAAATCTACAAAAACATTGAGAAAACACAACAAACAGCAAAGGAAAGAGGAGGAACAGTGTTGTTCTACCAAACATAGCTGAAGTATCAGAAAAACTCCAAACATAACATCCCGGTGTACTTCAGGCCAAAGACTGGTTCATCCCAAGAATAAAACACCAACACACAAGGGAAACAAGGGAATGAAATCTCATCTTTTTAGATATAATGTTTCTCTGCAATTTCTGCACTGCGTAAATAATCTAATCTTAAACTGCCCTTATATGTGGTTCTAAAATGAGCTGTGAACAGCAGAACTGTCTCAGTTCTGGACCTATGGACTGTGTCTATCTATGTCTGCATCATGGCTTCACATGGAAAAGAACTGAACAAAGGAAGTGAAAAATCTGACTGAGAGACTCAACAAAGATGGAAAAGAATCCAGGAAGATCAGTGAGCAACTAAAAACCAGTGAAGCACAGAGTCAGCAGTAATCAGGAGGTATAGAACCACTAATCATAGTACCATAGTACCACTAATCAGAGCTCCTAAAATGACTCCACGGACAGTAAACTACTTTCACAATCGAGCTGTAAAAACAGACGGCAGCTGCTTCAGACTTGGCTCAGGGGTTCTCAATGGAAACCAGAATAAGTGTGAAGCTCAGACAGTGTGAAGAACACTTCAGAACAGCAACCTTTATGGATGGAGGACAACAGCTAAACCTGGTTGCTGCTCAGAACTAAACTTCCAGATGAAAGTTTGCTGAAGAACATGAGAAGAAGCCTGATGGATGTTGGAGAACACTGTTTGGTCAGATGAAGATAAATAAGTTGGGCTCAGATGGAGTCCAGCATGTTTGGTGTGAACCTGACCAAGACTACCACAGTGAATGCATAGTCCTGACAGTGAAGCATAGAGGTGGTGGTATGATGATATGGGGCGGCATGAGGTCAGAAGGTGTTGATGACATTTCTAGATGAAGGTCTGATAATAAACCAGAACACTGATGATGAAGTGAACGCTCACCTGGCTGCACAGCGACACCTGGAAAATGTTCCCATCACTTCCTCCACAGAACACAAAGTACTCGCTGGGGTCAAAGGTCACCGACATGATCTCCACATCGAAGAGGATGGACAGCAGCAGCTCTCCAGAAGATAATTCCCACACCTGTACAGGTAGAGAACAGCTGAGGTCATCTTCTCAAACCTCGAAACACACTCGGAAAAAAAAGGTTCTTAAATGGTACTCATAAGGCTCTCTGGTTCTTCAAAGCACCAACACAACATGAAGAAGGTCTTTATTTGCTTCCTGAGGTTCACTGAAGGCTCTTCATGTTTATTGGAGTTCTTTGGTTCTTTGGCAGGTCACAGCATGAGATCAGATTAATTTCTTCTGGATTAATTATTTGGTCGATAAAACATCAGAAAACTAAGAAATGTTCATCACAGTTTCACAACTCACTGACTGGCACCTTAGAACATGTTGTTCTGTTAGACCAACAGTCCACAACCAAAAATATAAAATATGTTCCAGCAGAAGGAACCTAGAAATGCTGTAAATTTCACTTTTCTGCATTAAAAATGACCTCAAGCTATTATCAAGTCCTGTTATCAAAGTGCAACCAGACAGGTCCACAAATTTGTCCAAAATCAAATGAAATAGCACAGCATCACTGCCAAGGATCATTTTTGATTCCAGTTAGCACATTTAGTGCTAACTGGAATCAGATTAACCAAACAGCACAACATAAAAACATTTAAACTAAACCTGTTCAGGTTCTGCGACAGAAAACAGCTGGATCAGTTTGCGTATACCTGCAGTTATGTTCCACATGGTACTGACTACAGGGGTCCCTCGGTTTACGACGTACAGCGTTTCGTCATTATGTGGAACTAGTTGACGAGCAGAGCGGATGAATACGTCGTCACGAGGCGCTGTAAGACAGCTTTGTTTACATTCTCCCGTTGTACGCCACCTTGGATTGTGCTACATTCACTAACTTTTTGCCCTTCATTATGGCTCCCAAGCATCAGACTCTTCTGATGCTTGGAAGAAAAGGAAAGCCGTCTCCATGGAAGTGAAATTAGACAGAATAAAACGTTCTAGTTTTAAAAACAGTGCAACATATTCTGTTCTTCTTGTAAAATGATTCATACATGCATGAAAGTTGTTGGTATGCATGACTTTTCCAAGAACTGATTGATATCATGATGCACATAACAGCTTTGTTTACATTTTTGCCAGAGTTCCGACTTAAACCGACTTCAGTCGATCCATAAAAACGGTACTCCAACATAAGTCGAGGACCCCCTCTATTTGGTACAGATTAATCAGCTTTTATTTCATGGATCCTTGTTTTCCGTCTCGTTTCTCTGTGCTTGAAACTTTTCCTTCTACAAAGTAAACCAGCCTGCAGCCTGGTTCTACCCAGAACCTGGAATCAAAGATCGGAACAGCAGAGATGCATGTTTGGAGGAGGACTGAGAACATTTGTTTTTCAACACCAAGTCACAGAGTTCTTTAAAGGTTTCTTAGGTGATGGAAAAGAAAAAGACTACAATTTGATTATTTTGTTGTGACTTCAGTCAGACAGTTTTTCTGTTTGTTCCTCATCTGAGAACAAGATGGTGAATATATGGAACTTGTTCATTTGCTAAAAACTCAGATGAGAACATTGTTTGCTGGTGATGTGACAGAATTCAAGTTTTTTTTTTTTAGAGAAAGCTAAACTTGTATCAATGAAACATTTTCTCTTATTTTTGAATGTGAACCTGTTTGTTGCTTTTTCTTGTTTTTTGTTTTTTTTTTAAGAGTTTTCTGTTTTTTATTCATGTATGAAACATTTAGTTTGACAGTGGAAGCGGAACTCTTTTTCACTGCATTTAATTCAAAATTATCCTCTTAACTGCCTGTTAACACTTGAACTCATTTAGTTTTAATTCTTTTTTTATCTTTTAGCTGTTCTAATTAATGCGTTTTTCTGCTGTTTCATTTTGAATAATGCCATCTAATCTGTGTGCTGGTCACTGAACTAGTCAGTGCTATTACTGTAGATTTAAAGCTGCTGCTCTGGCTTCTCTGGTGTTTTTGTAAATTTGTCCTAAAATGCAGGTTTATTAGTGTTTCTGCAGACTCAGCTTCTGTTCCAGACTCATTTAAACAGATGATGATTTAAAGCAGCGACACTCGGCGGCTGTTCAACACCTCCTCCATCCATTATGATGTCACAGCGAGCTGACGTGTCATTACCCAGGCTCCGCCTCCTGTGATTTATGTCGGGGGGGGTTTTACCAAAATTAAAAAGGGATCTGAGGAGACGCTCCACGTTTAAAGACATTAATCAGGTTGATCAGAGGTGACTGGTGGCATCAGCGTCTGATTGGTTCCTTTATTCTGTTCCTGAGCAGTGAGCTGAGCTCTGAGACACAAAGTCCGAACCAGAAGGATCTGAACACATTTAGGATGAAATAAAAGTTAAAGTTTAATCAGGTTTGCAGCAGCAGAGAAAGAACTTTGTAAAAGTCCAGGACTTTCAACACAGAATCCAAATTTTAGCTCCAACCTAAGCTCCAAAAGTAAATGGACATTTAAATCACTGACATTCAGTGAACTTTTTTATGGTGATCTATACTTTTTCTGTTTTGTTTTTTTATTGCTCCACTTCTGATATTTTCTCCCTCTTTGTCCTTATTCTAGTTCTCTGGCAGTCGATGCTGCTGGGCGGCATGGCACAGGGTGGCAATGTCTGGACGGAAACAGTCTTTGAGTAGGATTCCTCTCTGGCAGTCCAGCTCTCCTATGAAACCATACCAATAGATCACAAGGCCAAGGCTCTTTAGGTAAAATCAATAATCGTGAAGCAGCAGGTGAGACGTGAACTCTTTTCCACTTTGAAAGTTCAGTTTCTGCTAACAGGCTAATTCTGTTAGCATGACATGATGATCAGCTTCAATAAAAACAGATTTCATTTCATTTGTGTCTGTGTCCGTCTTCGTGACCTGTTCACCTGGTTACCTGTCTGATCGTCATGACGACAATCAGTCTGACAGACAAACAACAGGTCAGCATTATTACCAAGAACCTCTGACCATAAGAACCTCTGAATCTTAGAACCTCTGAATCTTAGAACCTCTGAATCTAAGAACCTCTGAATCTAAGAACCTCTGAATCTTAGAACCTCTGAATCTAAGAACTTCTGAATCTTAGAACCTCTGAATCTTAGAACCTCTGAATCTAAGAACCTCTGAATCTAAGAACCTCTGAATCTTAGAACATCTGAATCTTAGAACCTCTGAATCTTAGAACATCTGAATCTTAGAACCTCTGAATCTTAGAACCTCTGAATCTAAGAACCTCTGAATCTAAGAACCTCTGAATCTTAGAACCTCTGAATCTTAGAACCTCTGAATCTTAGAACCTCTGAATCTAAGAACCTCTGATTCTAAGAACTTCTGAATCTTAGAACCTCTGAATCTTAGAACCTCTGAATCTTAGAACATCTGACCGGAAGAGACGTTACGATACAATAAAATAATAAGAAACAAACCTTATTCTGAGAACATTCCGTTTTAGAGCTGAAAGTCTGAAACTAAACCTCATTAACATTATATTCACGATTAAACCATGACAGAAACACAAGAAATTCACAAACTGCCAGAAAACAAACAAACAAAACCAGCGTCATGAAGAAAAGCACACAGATTATACGGTTTCTGATCTAAGAAACAAGCTGCTTTCCCACAATGCACCAGGCTCAGTGTCTGATGCTGCGTTCAGGGACAGTGGGAAACAGGACTTTCAACATGGAACATAGAAAAATGAAGCAGCGGTAACAGTGAGCTGAGCCTTACAGAACAAACTTCAGTTCACCTGCAGAGTGGAAACATCAGTTAGTCTGAAGGTGATGAAGACGAGCAGCTCCACAGTTTATCAGAACGTCGATAACGTCGCACTGTTTGTTTGTTTGTTGAGCTGATAAACAGAAGTAAACACAGAGGGTCACTGTGACCCATCAGCTCTGTTTTATATCAGCAGTGCTGCAATAGCAAACATCATGGATTTAAAGTTTGGTGTTTATTTGATCCTAGTAGCAGGTTTCTGGTTGTTCACACCTTTCTGGCATCTCTACAGAAACCGACCTTTTTCTTTTGTATTTGTCCTAAAGTCTCATTTCTCCAGCAGACACTGACCTCTGCTGGTGAAATCTATGTACTACAACACAGCGTCTAAACATACCATTGTCTCCTCTTCCTGTAGATGTTTTTCTATCTCCATGTTTCTCCTCAGATGTTAAAAGTCTGAACTAATGTTGTCTCCTCATACTTCTGTAGAGATTCTGAGTCATCCAGGTCCTGATAGCTGTAAGAGCTTCAGGAGAAACCAACTGGAGGTTCCTCGAGTTGGTTTCTCTTTTCTCTCACTTTTTTGTCTCTCTTCTCATTTTGTGTCTCATTTTCGTCATTTTAGGTCTTTTTTTTTGACGTTTTAGTTCATGTTTTGTAATTTTGTGTCCCGTTTGCATCACTTTATGTCTCCGTGTGGTTGTTGTCTCCTCATCCTGTACATGTTTTTCTATCTCTATGTTTCCTTTCCAGACTTTTCCTCTCTACTCTGCTCATCAGCTGTAGAAAGATGTTTCACCATGCTGAATGGATCTCCAACCACTTGCTGCTCTGTTCACTGTTTCTGAGACTTGAACAAAGTTTGAGCCGTTGTAGACAAGTTTTTAAGTCATTATAGACACATTTTTGTCATTTTGGACAATTTTAAGATTATTTTGTACAAATTTTAGATACATTATGGTCTCTTTTTTTCTGTTTTTTGTCTCGCCTCTAATTTTGTGTTTCACTTTGGTCATTTTAGGATATGTTTTTGTCATTTTGTGTCTCGTTTTTGCATTTTGTACCTTGTTTTTGTCATTTTCTGTCTCATTTTTGCCATTTCGTGTCTGTTGTTGTTTTGCGTGGTGCTTTTGTCGTTTTGCTTTTTTTTTTTAATTATGTCATTTTGTGTCTCTTTGTGGTCGTTTTCCCTCCTCAACCAGTAGATGTTTTTCCATCTCCATGTTTTCTCTCTACTCTGCTCATCAGCTGTAGAAAGATGTTTCACTATGCTGAATGGATCTCCAACAACCTCCTCCTCTGTTCTCTGTTTCCGATTCATGATTTTCTCTACAAAAGTCAGGATAAACATCCAGCATCACCTGGGCAGGTGTGGGCTTAGTCTCACCTTGACAGTCTGGTCTAAGGAGGCGGTGGCGACTCTGGCCTGAGCTCCCATCAGGCCGCAGTGCAGGTCTGTGATTGGCAGAGAGTGACGGGACAGGATGTGGCGAGGCTCGGGGGCGTGGCTTAAATCCAGATGGACCACACTGGAACAGAAACAAAGAACAGTCGGTCCGAATCACAGCCTCCTCCAATCACAACAAAGATCCAACACAGTCAACCAATCAGAGGCCAGTCTGAGCTGCTCCTCCACCAGTCAGAGGAAAGTGTGTGTGTACAGGTGTGTGTGTACAGGTTAGTGTACAGGTGTGTGTGTACAGGTGTGTGTGTACAGGTGTGTGTGTACAGGTGTGTGTACAGGTGTGCGTTACCTGGACAGACTCCACACCAGAGCCAGGTTGTCTTTTCCTCCTGAAACAAAATGGCTGCTGTCGTCTGTGAACTTCACACAGGTGACGTCCTGATAGTGACGACTGAGGACAGACAGCAGTTTACCTGTGCACACCTGACCAATGACAGAGTGGACATCACTACACGTGAACCAATCAGAACAAAACACGTTAACAGAACAAGGTGTCCAATCAGAGGACAGACTCTAACTGTAACTGGTTGTCATGGAAACAAGACGCTTAAAAGAAACTAAAATTGGAGAAAACAAACTTGTGAAAAGAATAAAAATATGAAATTAATAACACAGGAGAAGAAGAAGCAGCAGAGGCGGAGCTTCCTCACCTCCCACAGGTAAACGGCCTCGGCCACCCCAGCAGCCAGGAAGAGTCCATCATGTGAGGCGGTCAAACAGGTAACCACACCTGGACACACAATCTTCTGCTGCAGCTGATCCTGAACAACAAAGGAGCACAATGAAGACATGAATTCTCAGACTGACACGTTTAGATTCTGTTGGATTCTGACTTCAGTTTGTTGATAAATGCATCGGAAAAAGGTTCTGGAGATTCAAACCCAGAACCTCCAGAGATCAACAGCAAGTTTCCTAAAAATTAAGGTTTAAATCAAAAATATTTTATGCAAATACACTAACTAGAAAGGGTTGTTCCTGAAGAAACCAAACTGTGGAAAAATTCTGTTCTGCTGCTGCTCATCGTCCTTCTGCTGGTGGAGGAAACACTCTTTCTTTTATTTCTTTCAACCAATCACAGCCGCTGTGGGTGGAGCTAAGACAGGAAGCAGCTCCAGTGTTTCCTCTAGAGCAGGGGTGTCAAACTCACCTTAGTTCAGATTCCACATTCAGCCCAGTTTGATAAATATAGACAAAAACACAAGTGAGACGAAAAGGAAACACAAAACGACAAAAAATGAGACAAACGACACAAAACAAAAAAAGAGACAAAAAATTTGACAAAAAAGTTATAAAGCAACAAAAAATGGACAAATGACACAAACAAAGACACAAAAGGACAAATAAAGAGACAAAAAATTATAAAAGCGAGTAACAAAATGATAAGAAAATAGACAAACAACACAAGCCAGAAAAAAGGAAACTCAAAACAACAAAACTTAAAAACAAAACGACAAAAATAAACGAAAAGAGATAAACAAAAGTCACAAAAACAAGACAAAATATTACAAAAACAGACACAAAATGACAAAAAAATTAGACAAAAAGTTACAAAGTGACAAAAAAAATGGACAAACGACAAAAACAAGTACAAAAAAGACCAAAGCGAGAAACAAAATGACAAAAAATGACACACAACAGTTACAAAGCAGAAAAAAAACACAAAACAACAAAAACGATACACAAAACAATGAATACAGCGAAACACAAAATGATAAAAATTAGACAACAAACACAAGGGAGACAAAAAGGAAATGCAAAATGACAAAAAGGACAAACAAAAAGACAAAAGTCAGACAAAAAAACACAAAAAACAACAAGACAAAATATTACAAAAACAAGACAAAACAAGAAAAGAACAATGAACAATCTAGTATTTTACTTTCTGAACAAAACAACTTGTCATGGTCGAGCAATTATTTTAAATTTATAGTTTTACTAATTTACAATCTGCAGTTAATGTCTTCTCTGGAATTTTTACACTTTGAAGGCCAGATTGGACCCTCTGGAGGGCCGCGTTTGGCCCGCGGCCACATGTTGGACACCCCTTCTCTAAAAAATGACGGTGGAATGGTTCTGGTGGAACATTTGCAGGGAGACCAAAAAACATCAGAGCTTCCTGCCTGTATGATTTAAATTCTCGACAAAACTTTGGTTTCACTTTCAGTTTCACTTTCAGCTGTTTCCTGCCTGGAGTTTCACGTTGCTGTTTCTGTAACGAGTCAGATGAAGTGGCTCTGATTAAAGCTGCTGCAGTTTTTTAACAGTTTAAAGAGTTCTGCAGACGTCGAGAGGAAACTAATTCTGATCTCAGTCAAAACCCCAAAGTTCTTTTAGTTTCATATGAACACCCTGGAAGCTGCTGGTAGAGAAAACTTCTGGTCTGTTCCAGCCTCCCATGGTTCGTGTCCAGGAGTTTGCATGTTTTCCGATTTCAACACAAATAAAAGATAAATTAGTCTCCAGCAAATACAAGAAATTTACGCTCGTGAGGGTGAGATTTATAATTCAGTTTGAGAAGTCAGTCTGTTTATAAAGAAGGACCAGCAGTTTCAACGGGAGGGGCTCACATGCACCAACAGGAATTATCATGAAAACATCACCAAACTGACCAACATTAGAACAGAAACGCTTAGATTATGATTTAATTTGCGGCTAATTACACTATTGAGCCACTATATCTTTACATAGGTGCAAAATAACATCTATATTTCTTAACTATAGATAGATTGTGGTGTTTTCTGTCTCATTTTTCTTTGGTATCTCACTTATCATTTATTCTTTTTTTTTGTTAAATTCAGCAGAATTTTGTCATTTTGTGTCTTGTTTGTGTATTTTTAAGCCTCGGTTGCATCATTTTCAGACTCATTTGTGTCAAATGTTTTGTTCAGTTTTCACCGTAACCTTCTATCAACAGTCATTCTTGTTTCTTCTTCATCTAATATTCAAATCATTCAGTTTAGAGTGATATAAAGTCGTATTTTCTATCATTTTTGTAGGGATTTCCTCCTGAATATTCCTGTTACTCTGATAAATTCACCTCATAAATCACACAACAGACTCTTAAGCTCAATAATTAAACCTGTCAGGTTAATTTTCTGCAGGAGAAACTGTGTGCCGAATAAATAACGGAGAAAAATGGATCAAATCTGCAGAACGTTCAGGAAATTGAACATTTAAAAATAAAATAAAATGCTTTAACATGTCAAATCATTGGCGGTATTTTAGGCCTTTAATTGGGTCTGAAGGTAAAATATTAAATATTATTATAAAATCCACAGATATATGCTGTAAACAGCTGGACTTTAAATCCGGGTTCGGGTTATGTTTTCTAACTAACCGGGTTCGGGTTAAGTTAACGGGGTTCGGTGGATGTTCTACGGGCCGAATTCACCGTCCGGTACCGGTCCGTCCTTTGGTCCGTTTTTACCCAGAAACAAAAGCGCGGTGAATAAAATGGCGGCTTTTTGAACGGAGTCTGGTCGGGCCGGTACCGGTACCGGACCTGCTGGTGAGGGGAGGCCGGTGTGAAGCAGGTCATCGGCTGCAGCCGCGTCCAGGTGAGTCCTACCTTCCTCTGGATCTCCCACACGTTGATGAAGTTCTTGCCGAGCTGCGCGGACAGCAGGTATCCGCTCCGGAGCACCGCCAGACTGCGAGCCGCGCTGCTGCCGCCCCGGTAGGACAGTAGGCTGGAGCCAGAGTGCGGATCGAACACGGAGACGTTCCAGAGCTGAGAACCGGAGTCGCTGCTCAGAACCACCTCCAGAGGAGCAGCCATGTTGGCTCACATCGAACCCGGCACCACGCCGGAACCCGCGTCATCAGCGCGTCACTTCCAGGTGCACTGTGGGAAATGTAGGAGGAGGAGAGACGACACGGAGAGACTGAACTAAAACCCAAACATTTATTTTCTCTGTAGAGTTTACATCAGTTTATTAAAGATTTAATTAAAACAGCCGCAGAATCATCTGCAACATCTGTATAGCTAAATATTTTATTATTAAACATCTGTATAACTAAACATTTCATTATTAATCCTCTGTATTATTGAACATCTGTAAACATTTTATCATTCAACATCTGTATTATTATACATCTGTAAACATTTCATTATTAAACATCTGTAAACCTTTTATTTTTCAGCATCTGTATTATTAAACATCTGTAAACATTTCATTATTAAATATCTGTATACTAAACATCTGTATTATTAAGAATCTGTATTTTTAAACACCGGTATAATTAAACATTTGTATAGTTAAACATTTTATTATTATACATCTGTATTATTAAACATCTGTAAACATTTCATTATTAAATATCTGTATACTAAACATCTGTATTATTAAGAATCTGTATTTTTAAACACCGGTATAATTAAACATTTGTATAGTTAAACATTTTATTATTATACATCTGTATTATTAAACATCTGTAAACATTTTATTATTAAACATCTGTAGACATTTTATTATTAAACATCTGTATTATTAAACATCTGTAAGCATTTGATCATAAACATTTGTATTATTAAACATGTGTAAACATTTGATGATTAAACATCTGTAAACCTCTTATTTTTTAACATCTGTATTATTTAACATCTGTAAACATTTTATTATTAAACATCTATATAACAAAATAGTTTATTATTAGATATCTGTATAAGCATTTTATTATTAAACATTTTTATTATTAAACATTTGTATAATTAAACATATGTATCAAACATCTGTATAATTAAACAAGGGCTGCACAGTGGCTCAGTGGTTAGCGCTGTCACCTCATAGCTAGAAGATCCCCGGTTTGCGTTCTGGCCTTCCTAGCATCTTTCTGCATGGAGTTTCAATGTTCTCCCTGTGCATGCGTGGAGTTTCTCCAGGTTCTCCAGCTTCCTCCTACAGTCCCAAAACATGCTGAGGTTAATTGATGATTCTAATTTGTCTGAAGGTGTGAATGTGAGTGTGATTGTTTGTCTCTATGTGTAGTCCTGTGATGGACTGTTACCTGTCCAGGTGAACCTTCACTCTAAGTTAGCTGGGATAGACTCCAGCCCCCCATGACCCTAATGAGGATTAGGTGCTGTATAGATGATGGATGGATGGAAATCTGGCGGTGTCAGCAGGTTCTAAAAAAGATTAAGTAGCTTTGGTAAAACATTCATTTTTAAAATATTAATAGTATTCCATTTACACTGTGTAAAGCTCCAGTTCCACAGAGTATGGTACTGCCACCACCATGCTTGGTGGCAGGTTTGGTGTTCTTGAGGTTAAAAAAAAATGTCTAAAACCCACCCAAGACAGTCCTAAACCAGTCCTAAAAAGGTATAAAACCAGGACCAAAATCAAACTTAAACCACTCCAAAAACTGTTCAGAACCAGTCAGAATAGTCTGAAACCAGTCCTAAAAAGGTGTAAAACCAGTAAAAAATCAGGATGAAAACCAAACCTAAACTACTCAAAAAAAGTCCAAGACCTGCCCAAGACCATCTAAAACCAGTCCTAAACCAGGACCAGATCCAGAGTAAAATAAATCCTGAACCAACTTTAAATCACATCCAAAACCAGGAGAACCAAGATGAAACCAAATATGAACCAGTTCCAACAAAAGTCCAAAACCAGTCCAACAAACAGTCTGAAACCAATCCAGAAGCACTTCTAGAAAGACCCAGAGCATGATGTCTTCCTGATGGTGGCAGTAACACAACTGCACCATGAACTCATGGTAGGTTTGGTGTTCTTGGGGTTAAAGGCCTCACCTTCAGTTTTTGTTCCATCTGACCACAGAACTTTCCTCCAGAAGGCCTTTTCTTTGTCCATGTAATCAGAAGCAGACTTCAGTGGAGTTTTAAGGTTCTGCTTCTAGAGGAAGAACTGGATCGTCTCAGCTCATGTTGATGTAAAACACTGTGGACATTGACAGCTGTGTTCCGGCAGCTTCTCATTCATTCAGACCTGCTTTCTGATGATTCTTAGTGGACTCTTGACCATCCTTAGCAATTGTCTCTCAGCAGCAGGTGGTAGTTTATGTTTTCTTCCTGATGGTGGCAGTAACACAACTGGACCATGAACTTTTTTCTGACAAACAGAGGATTTTTTGGGGGATCAGAAGCTGCTTTGAAATGGCTCCAAGTGACTTTCTGACCTGTTCAAGTCAATGATTTTTTTTTCAGATCTTTGTTGAGCTCCTCAGACTTTCCCTCTCTGAGTCTAATGAGTGGATCTAATGGGTTCTATTCAATCGGCCAGAGTAGTCAGCAGCTGTAGTCGATTGTAATCGCTTACAAGAAGTTGAGAGGCCACGGAACTGAGAAAATTTCAACACAACTGTCAATACACATTTTATATATTTCATACTTGTCATTTTGTCATATTTCCAGACGACCTTTAATAAATCTATGAAAGACCCAAAAGATTGTTTGTTGTGATGAAGATTCAGATGTTTCAATGATTCCATCATAGAAAATTCAGAGTTTTAGGAGTCACTGGAAACTAAAGACTGATGATTAACATGGACTTTATAAGTAGATGGAACTTTTGTTCACGACTGTATTTGCTGTTATTTTAAAGAAAAAAAATGTGCAAAAATGTCCTCACAGTGCAGTAATGTCCTCACAGTGGGACCTCAGTGTGATGATGTAAACAGTCTGGTCTCATCAACTTAATTAGTTCTGACAAGCCGCTCTTGTTAATCCTAATTCTTCTGTCTTACCAACCAATCAGAGCAGCTGATGTCATGCTCCCCCATCGTGTGTTCAGTCTCTTTGTGGCGACTCAGTCGCCGCGGCTACAGCAGCACGAAGACGGAGTGTGTATGAAGCGACGCTGTTTCCCTGTGAAAGGAGACCACAACCTGCTGACCCCCGACACACACACTCTGTAGGTAACACACACACACACACACACAAACACACACACACACACACACACACACACACACACACACACACACACACACACACACACAATAAGTAACACACACACACACTGTGTAAGTAACACACAGTCTGTAGGTAACACACACACACAATAAGTAACACACACAGTCTCTGTGCAACACATACACCCACTGTATGTAGCACACACACACACTGTATGTCACACACACACACTTTGTAAGTAATACACACACACACACACACACACACACTCTGTACATAGCACACACGCACACACACACACACACACACACACACACACACACATACTCTGTAAGCAACACATACACACTCACAACCTGCTGTTCTATGTTTAGATTTACCTGCTCAGGTAAATATTTTTGGTGAATTCATTCACCTGGTCTTACCTGGTCTGATCTCACCTGGTCTCTGCTGGTAGGTCGGGGGTCAGCCTGCGACCCCAGGTGCGATCAGAGGGCGTGGCCACGCTGTCGGGACATCTGAGCGACTCATCTGGCAGTAAGTTGGCCACGGCGTTGACGAGGCGACGCCTGGCAGCATCTCCGACTCGTCGACTGAGATTTGAGGATGAGACGGAGATGGAGGCGGAGTCTCGTTACCTGGAGCGGCAGAGGAGGACAGGTGTGCTGGTGTCCAAACCACACCTGAATCTGTACGTTACCGGGGCAGCGCTGAGGGAGGCGGGGCATGTTGCTGATGGACACCAGAGGTTGGGTCACAGGGACATCTGTCGGTCAGGGAGTGGAGTCAACCTGGACCTCCACCTGCAGCCTCGTGCACCTGACTGCAGGGGGCGGAGCCTGAACAGGCACCGCCTCAACCTGTGTACTGAGCCAATCAGAGAGACTTACATTGGCTCTGTTACATCTGCTGAGAGGGGTGGGGCTGGACATGTCTCTTACATGCAGGTGAGACGGAGGGCCAATCAGGTGGAACTACATGGACCCCAGGTGATCCTCCCTCAAGCCACGCCCTCCACTGACCTGCCAATCAACCCATATGAACCTCTTAGGGTGGTCCCGCCCACTAAGCCCTTGGTTGTAGGCCCTCACACCGTCAGGAGCCACTCCCTCCTCTCCCGGCCTCCTCAGCACAACTGCATGAAGGCAGAATTAAACCAGGACCAGAACCAGAACCAGAATCAGAACCAGAACCAGAAGAAGCAGGGGAGAGCCACCACTGCCAAGCCCCGCAGAGAGCACCGATCTGGGCGGCAGGTGAAGGAACAGCGTCCCTCTGTGGAGGAGGGAGGTCTGAATGGCTCCTCAGATACGACAGGTAAGAACACTCACCTGTCCACAGAAACAGTGTGACAGATGTGTGGCCCCTCATAGCCCTGGACTTCCTGCCACGGGTCAGACATCTGATTAAGCTCAGAAAAGACAAGATAACCCTTTATTAATCCCACAGTTAGTAGGGAAGTTTGCAAAGTTACTGCAGTAAAGAGTAAAGTATAAAAAATACACAGCGCTAGTTCTAAAAAAACAACATTAATGTACATATCAGTGGTATTGCACAGATTTTTGATGAATAGAAAACTGAGAGAGTACTATTATAGTACAGATTGTACACAAGTAGAAAGATTGAGGAATAGCATATACTCTAGTGTATGTAGTAAAATCCATGTTTCACAGGGTTTTTAAAGTGCAAAGTATTCATGTTATTGTACCGAGTGAAGGACGACAGTTTTTCCAGTGTTGGTCTCCTGGGATCAGTCTAACAGCAGCAGGATGAAGGACCTGCTGTATCTCCATCACATCCTGAAGGAACTGCTCAGTGATGTTAAAGTCCACTGTACAGGTGTGGCATGTTCTTCTACATAGATGATAGCTGAGCTACCATCGTCCTTTCATCAACCATCTCCACCGGATCGAGGAGGCATCCCAGGACAAAGCTGGACTTCTTTACCAGTTCTTTCAGTCTCTTCCTGTCTGCTGTAGAAATGCTGCTGCTCCAGCAGACCACAGCATAGAAGATGGCTGAGACCATCACAGAGTCAAATAAAGACCTCAGGATCCTCCAATAGACCTGAGTCTCCTCAGCAGATAGTCTGGTCAGTCCTTTTCTGTAGAGAGCATTGTGGGTTCTGTCCGACCAGTCCAGGTTATTGTTCAGGTGAACACCCAGGTATTGAGAAGATGTCACCATCTCAATGTCCATCCCCTGGATGTTTACATGTGTTGGTTGAGTGTGTTTGGACCTGTGGAAGTCCACCACCAGTTCTTTGGTTTCTCAGCATTGATCTGGAGGTGGTTCTGCTGGCACCAGTCCACAAAGTTCTGGGTCAGTTCTCTGTACTCCGCATCTGTGATAAGTCGTCAGAGAACTTCTGAGCTGGACATGAAGCCTCCTGAGATCAGGCTGAAGAGGTAGGTGTTTATTACGCTTTTCCATTAGTACCTACTCTGCTCAACTCGACTCAGTTCGACTCTACTCGCTTTATGAGGTTTTCCATCAGGACATAGTACCTGATACCGGGGACTATTCTAGTACCTATTCGGCCAGGGTTCCAAGCGAGCTGAGTTGAGACGATAATGTGATGCCTACAGAGTGCAGGCCACTGATTGGACAGGAAGTGACGACACATGAGAGCGACTCTTTCATGAAAATCAAACCCAGTATTTAAAAAAAAAAACAAAACTGGCAATCGTGACGGTGCGTATTGTTTTTCGAGGAACTTGGCAAAATTTGAATATGGCAACCAGACCTGTACAATAGGCAAATAAAGAGGTTGAGGCTTTTCTGTCTTTGGTGGTGGACCAAAGAATACAGAGGGAGCTGGACGGTGCGACTCACAACGAGAAAGTTTATCAGGAGGTCTCAGAACGGATGGCCGCCCACGGATACAGAAAGACAATCAAGCAGTGTCGGGACAAGCTGAAAAAGCTCGAAAGTGTATTTTGTTCTTGCTGTTTCGTACGTTTTGCCGTCGTGCTATGATGACTCCACTCGCGATGAGGTGGTACTCAGTTGTAATGGAAAACGACCTAAACCAAGTCGAGCTGAGTTGAGTCGAGCCGAGTAGGTGCTAGTGGAAAAGCGCCATAAATAGTCTTAGGGTTAGGGTTAGACGGGGTGGACCAGCACCTTACAGCTTGGATCATGGACTACCTCATCAACCATCCACAGTAAGTGAGGTTACAGGACCGTCCATCCAACATGGTCGCCTGCAGTACAGGAGCTGCAGGGAACAGTCCTGGTTCCTTCCTCTTCAGCCTAGTCTCAGCAGAGTCCTGTAACTGTTCTTTCCTTCCCTGATCCTGAACCTGAGCCCCTTCTCAACAACCTTCAGCCTCACTTTGTTTCCTGACTTAAAGGCTTCCTCTTCTCCTAAAGAAGAGTCTTTATCTGGAGGGTAATCCAGGATTTGTTGTATCCTACAGTCCTGGTGGGTTTGACATTTTCCACACCGAAACTGATGTAGTCTGTAACACAGTGAGTGAGACTATCGATGTCAAAAACAATCAACGAAAATAACCAACACAAGACTGAAAAAGAAAAACTTCATTAAAATAAAAGAGAAAAAATACTGAATGGTGAATGACAGCTGCTGATCAGGCTATTGATGATGTCACCTTCAGCTTCATTTTACATCACACACACCTGCACACGCGTATTAACATTCTGCCATCTGATTGGTCTACAGCTGAGAGTCAAGCTCCACCCACATCATGCAACGGTGAAGGACAGCCAATAGGAACAGAGATCCACAGTGACGACACTTCGCTTCCTGCACAGTGAGTTTAAATCCACTCTGTGATGATGTCAGATCGATGAAACGAATGCAGTCCAGGTGTCTGTAGTTTTTTCCTGAGTTTCCATTTAAACTGAACAGCAGAGAGGTCATTTGGGTTTTGTGTCTCAGGTGTTGTTTTCTGTCTCTTTTTGTGGTATACTTGTGTCTCATTGTGGTCATGACAATAATTGATCCCTGACATGGAGACAAGTTGATCTAGCAGCAGTTGGACAGTTTCACTGTTTAGAAACTCAAAAATAAACTATTCTGCATTGTTACATGTTGATCTGCTTCATCCTGTAAGGTGTGTTTGATAAATCCACCTCAGAATCGATTCTCTGTGTCTCCTCAGCTTCAGCGGCAGAGATGGACCTTCTCGTCTTTCTCTGCGTCATCTCTTCTCGTCCGTCAGACTCAGCAGGACTCGAACCGCCAGCCTGGACCGGCTCAGCTCGAGGCCCCGCCCCTCCACATATGACCACGCCCCCTCAGGTAGCAGGACGTCCTCCAGCCTGCTGAAGAAGTCTCCATCTGCTCAGTCCCTCAGTGAGGTAGGAAGATCATCAACTGAATCCCAATGGTTCTTCTTCTTCTGTCCAGCAGGGGTCGCTCTGGTGACCATCTAACGGTTCTTCTTCCGTCCAGCAGCTGAAGAACTCATCGTCGGCTCAGAGTTCTGTGTCGGACCAGAAGAAGACGGATCGTTCTTCTGACTATAAACCAGCTGCTGACCAGTAAAACACCTACAGCCGATTTATTACAGCCAATCATGTAGAGGTTCAACTGTAGCAGCCAATCACAGCCTCCGTCTGTCCATCTGTCCGTCCGTCAGGTTTCTGTCTCGGAGTCTCAGCGTGGAGGACGTTGGTCGTCCCTGTTCGGTCCGTTCTGTTGGTCGAGTTCTTCAGGTGTGTTCTGATGGAACGGTTCTGTTGGAGCTCCACCGACCAACAGGAAGAACGTTTGGATTCATCATCAGCCGGGGGAAAGGACGCACCGACTCTGGTAAATACTGCATATACTACTGTAAATACTACAAATACTAATGAACATACCGCAGTTTGTAAATGTAGTGTTAGAGGGTAAATGTAGTGTTAGAGGGTAAATGTAGAGTGAGAGGGTAAATGTAGTGTTAGAGGATAAATGTAGAGTGAGAGCCAAATGTAGTATTAAAGGGTAAATGTAGTGTTAGGGGGTAAATGTAGAGTTAGAGGGTAAATATAGAGTTAGAGGGCAATTGTAGTATTAGAGGTTAAAAGTAGTATTAGAGGGTAAATGTAGAGTTAGAGGGCAAATATAGTATTAAAGGGTAAATGTAGTGTTAGGGGTAAATGTAGTGTTAGAGGGTAAATGTAGAATTAGAGGATAAATGTAGAGTGAGAGCCAAATGTAGTATTAAAGGGTAAATGTAGTGTTAGGGGGTAAATGTAGAGTTAGAGGGTAAATATAGAGTTAGAGGGCAAATGTAGTATTAGAGGTTAAATGTAGTATTAGAGGGTAAATGTAGAGTTAGAGGGCAAATGTAGTATTAAAGGGTAAATGTAGTGTTAGGGGGTAAATGTAGAGTTAGAGGGTAAATATAGAGTTAGAGGGCAAATGTAGTATTAGAGGTTAAATGTAGTATTAGAGGGTAAATGTAGAGTTAGAGGGCAAATGTAGTATTAAAGGGTAAATGTAGTGTTAGGGGGTAAATGTAGAGTTAGAGGGTAAATATAGAGTTAGAGGGCAAATGTAGTATTAGAGGTTAAATGTAGTATTAGAGGGTAAATGTAGAGTTAGAGGGCAAATGTAGTATTAAAGGGTAAATGTAGTGTTGGGGTAAATGTAGTGTTAGAGGGTAAATGTAGAATTAAAGGGCAAATGTAGTGTTGGAGGGTAAATGTAGAGTTAGAGGGCAAATGTAGTGTTAGAGGGTAAATGTAGAGTTAGAGGGTAAATGTAGTGTTAGAGGGTAAATGTAGAGTTAGAGGGTAAATGTAGTATTAGAGGGTAAATGTAGTGTTAGAGGGCAAATGTAGTATTAAATGGTAAATGTAGTTAGGGAGTAAATGTAGAGTTAGAGGGTAAATGTAGTGTTAGAGGCTAGTGTTACATGTGACAACACTATTGAAAATACTACAAATAATACTTAGACTACTACTGAACATTAGAGGATGAGGACGGTCCAAGGCTGGTACTGATACTACTGATGCTGCTGTAAACTACTACTGGTACTATTAATACTACTGATAACCTGCTGCTGGGAGAAAGATAAGTATGGTGGAACAGAGAAACTGTACTTTAGAACACAGAACAGCGGCCGGGTTTATTACTGTGTACTGCATTAACAGAGTACTGTGTACTGCAGGTGTGTACGTTGAGGACATGGCTGATGGCTCTGTGGAGAAGCTGCTCACCGGTCTGCTGGCAGTCGGAGACGAGATCCTGGAGGTGGACGGGGAGAAGGTGAGTTCTCTCAGCCTGGACCAGGTGACCCAGCTGCTGATCCAGAACTCATCCACCACCATCCGGATCCTCCGACAACGAGGAACATCTCCACGGTGACCATAAGATTGCCAGACTGTAAACAACCACGACACGTCTGTAGCTCCACCAATCAGAGCTCGGAGTCCAGACACACCTGGTGACCTCACTGATGTCATCTCAGGGAGCGACGGACTCATTTAGACCTGAAGTTTTTACTAAACTCCAGTATTATTAAACTACAATATTTGATAAACAGCCATGTTTACTAAACTGTTATTTATTAAAATGCAATATTTACTAAACTGCAGTATTAATAAATCTGAGGGTTGTACTATGAAGTGAGATTAACTGTTCCTTTTTTTGTTTTCTTCAATGGGATTCTCGGATGTATTGTTCTTTGTTACCTACCAGACACAGTTCAGGGAAGAAGTGTTTGCAGCAACCCTCCCTAGATCTGCCAGTATCCTTTGAGCACATGCGCTCAGGCCTTGGTTCACAGGTTGAATAAGCGTTGCTATCTTTAAGTTGAGACTTCTGGCTTTGTACTTAATTCTGAACCCTTTGCAGACTTGCAGCTGCAGCTTTCTTATTTGTGTATTTCATATAGCAAGTACAGTGATACCCATACCTGTTGTCTGCCAGGCAACCAATGCCTGGCAGACAATGGGTATGGGGCAAAGACAAAGTGCCGGATATGAGGGGCCAGCATCACATGCAGATGCACTGCTGAAGTCAGTACCGCTACTACTGAGAGTAGGCCTACATTTCTTTGTTTTGCTGCATGTGTGTACCTGCTCAACACTACTGAGATGACAATCAGTGCCCGGTGTCACGTTTACCTACTAAGTCCATGGCTATGCTGTGTTGTAAGCCATCTCCATCTATCCATTGGTCAGTGCACTCCACAATTTTCACAAAACTTGTTTGACAAATCTGTTTAATAGGTCCATTTTCTTCAGGAACAACACACATTAGATGAGTCATCTGGGGAGTCCCCAGGTATCTGAGCCATCCTATTGGCTAAGAGGCTGCACAGAGTCACTAATTGGGAAAAATCCAAATCACAATTGACTTGATTTGGATGTGATAATTAGGTGACCATTACTAATTAGAGTGCAAGTAAATTTTGGCAAACATTGTATATTATTGTTTAAACAGACAAACTCCAAGACCAAAATGAAAATTGTTTAGTTCCTTGATGGGCCAACTAAAACTGAACATTTTTCCAGTATGCCCCACGGCCTAAAAGAAAGTCTGGATATGATGAACTCTGCTGCTCAGAATGTGTGCTGCTCATAGTGCCAGTTTCTTCTTTTGGAAAGTTGAAGTAAAAACAGCTGACGTGCAGCATCTTCTTTAACCTTTAATCCTTAAAGGCCAAGAAAAGCTAAAAATGTAGATGATTTTCCCAAAGATGACCTGATTGTCTGAAGGAACCAGATTCACAGCGCTTTGATGCACAAATATAGTCAGTTTCAGCTGGTGCTCCTGATGTTTCTGAAACATTCTCCTGATGTTTCCTGACCCTTCTCCAGATATTTCTGCCTTGTTCTCTGGATGTTTCGGTAATATTGTCTGGATATTTCTGTCACATTCTCTGGATGTTTCTGTAACGTTCTCCGGATATTTCTGTCTCATTCTGCGGATATTTCTGTCTCGTTCGCTGGATGATTCTGTAACATTCTCTGGATGTTTCTGTAACGTTCTCCTCATTTTAATGAAACAGGCCTTTTCATCGACCCTGCTGTGTTTTTATTTTTATTTGATGCTGGTTTAGTCAAATTGTGAGCATTTTTTAACAGCTTTATAATTTCAATAAAAAGTGTCAAAAAGGATCTTGTGTGATTTCAGCAGCAACAGACAACATCAGAACAAACAGTTGCTTTTCTTTTTCTGGAGTTTATTGAAATAAAATTCACCTGCAGACACAAAAACTAAATAATGACGACTCAGACAATTTTCACCATTCATCAATAACAAACCGATAACACAGTTTCACTGCAAACTAAAGGTCTTCATTCATTCACTTCAAACTCTGCCACTGATCACTTCTGCTGCCATTATTATTAATATTATTACTGTTATTATTTTTTACTACAGATGTCCTGATCAAGTTTTTCCCCCGGATCTGATCAAAGTAATTTATTTAGTATCTGCATATACAGAGTCCCAATCTGACACCGTTTTCCTGATGAAACACTTCAAGTACACGAAGTCTAGTCTGACAACCGACTATCTGTAATACTTTAAGAAAAAACTGTATTTCTGCCTCCAGTCTGTTCCTTAATGTTCTGTAGGTGGAATCTGAAATGTAGAGCTGGAGGGTAAATGTAGTGTTAGAGGGTAAATGTAGTGTTAGAGGATAAATCGAGTGTTAGAAGGTAAATGTACAGTTAGTGGGTAAATGTAGTGTTAGAGGGTAAATGTAGTATTAGAAGGTAAATGTACAGTTAGTGGGTAAATGTAGTGTTAGAGGGTAAATGTAGTATTAGAGGGTAAATGGGGTGTTAGAGGGTAAATGTAGTGTTAGAGGGTAAATGGAGTGTTAGAGGGTAAATGGAGTGTTAGAGGGTAAATGTAGTATTGGAGGGTAAATGGAGTGTTAGAGGGTAAATGTAGTGTTAGAAGGTAAATGTACAGTTAGTGGGTAAATGTAGTGTTAGAGGGTAAATGTAGTATTAGAGGGTAAATGGAGTGTTAGAGGGTAAATGGAGTGTTAGAGGGTAAATGGAGTGTTAGAGGGTAAATGTAGTGTTAAAGGGTAAATGTAGTGTCAGGGGGTAAATGTGTGTTCTCCCTGTATAACATAAGATGTAAACCAAAGATCAAACTGAGGTTTGATCCTGATCAGTTAAAAAGTGACTTGACTGATCACGACTAGATCAGAACATCCCAAATTATTATTATTTTTATTATTAATATTATAGCTATTACTGTGTCCATCTATGAGGAAACATGACTGAAGTTTAATGTCTAAAAGAAAACTGTTCCATGTTGAAGACGACTGGATGGATTTCAAGTTAAAACTCAGAACGTCGCAGGTTTTAACTCTTGTTTTATTTTTTTGTTTACTATTTTCAGACTGATCCGATTGTGTTCGAACAGCAAACGTTTTCAGTCCTGACGTTTGACTGGCCGCAGACATCATGTGACACATCGCCGCTGTGCGTACCGTGAACCTAATGATGTGGGACTCTTCACAATAAAAGCCTTCTACCGCCGCTAAAAGGCTTTTATTGTGAAACAGCAGCATGAAGTGTGTGGTAGGATTTCACATTAAAATGTCTGATCAATAAGTCTGATTGATCTGCTGGAAATATGATCAGAACAACAAAAAAAAAGTTTTAGTCAATAAAAACAAACTGTAAACAAACTAACAACAAACAGGAAGTTTTAGTGTTTGTACTTTAAAAAGTGTTTCTATGAACCAGTTCAACCTGAATCAAAGACGACTTAAGTTGATGAAGACATGGTGATTAAAGTGGTATTCAAGTTAAAAATTAAACCTGAGTTAAACCAGAGCTAAACTGCAGTTAAACTGGAGTTCAGCTGGAGTTAACTGAAGTTAAACTAGAAATGAAATAGAACTGAACCACAGTTAAACCGTAAATAAACTGGAGTTGAACTGAAATTAAAATGGAATTGAACTGGAGTTAAATTCAACCTAAACTGGAATTAAACCCAAGCTGAACTGGAATTAAACTCAAATTAAACTGGAGTTAAACTCAAGATAAACTGGAGTCAAAGTCAAGATAAACTGGAGTTAAACTCAAGCTAAACTGGATATAAACTCAAGCTGAACTGGAATTAAACTCAAGCTAAACTGGAGTTAAACTCAAGTTAAACTAGAGTTAAATTCAAGCTAAACTGGAATTAAACTCAAGCTAAACTGGAGTTAAACTCAAGTTAAGTTGGAGTTAAAGTCAAGATAAACTGGAGTTAAACCCAAGCTAAACTAGAATTAAACTCAAGTTAAACTGGAGTTAAAGTCAAGTTAAACTGGAGTTGAACTCAAGCTAAACTGGAGTTAAATTGGACTGAAACTGGTTATTTTCAGACCTTTAAATAAAAAATCCAAACCAAAAAAAAAACATGAAACATTGAAACACATCAAACGTGTTTCCATCGGTTTGACCTTTGACCTCTGAAACCAGTTTAACAGTCAACAAACCAAAAGTGCCTTTTCAGTTCCACCAACCAGGAGGCCGACCAGGTGGGTCCAGGAGAGTCCAGATGAGTCCAGGCAAGTCCAGGTGAGTCCAGGAGAGTCCAGATGAGTCCAGGCAAGTCCAGGTGAGTCCAGGAGAGTCCAGATGAGTCCAGTATTGTCCAGTCCGGTATAGTCCAGGAGAATACAGGTGAGTCCAGGTGAGTCAGGTAGAGTCCAGTACAGGTCAGCACAGTAAAGTCCAGTCCGGTCCAGTAGAGACCAGCAGACACTGGATTAGGATGAATTGTCAGTGACAGCAGGAGGCATCAATCAAAGGATGAAGAAGAGAAGGACGACAACGAAGAGGATGGCGAGCAACACGCCAATAGCGCACCACTGCCGACGATCTGCAGAGACATTAAAACTAGTTAATTAGTATTAACTAACCATAACTAACTATAAGATAAACACCTAAAACTGGTCAGAACTATTAACTAGTGTTAACTAACCATAACTAATTATAACTAACTATAAGATAAACACCTAAGACTGGTCAGAACTATTAACTACTGTTAACTAACCATAACTAACCATAAGATAAACACCTAAGACTGGTCAGAATTATTACCTAGTGTTAACTAACCATAACTAATCATAACTAATTAAAGCTAACGATAAAATAAACACCTAAAACAGGCCAGAACTATTAACTACTGTTAACTAACCATTACTAACTATAAGACAAACACCTAAGACTGGTCAGAACTATTAACTAGTGTTAACTAGGAGCATTGTGTGTTTTGCCGGGCAGATTACCACTGGTCATGTGAGACACTTTGGCCAGTTTCTTCATCACGTTGTCCAGTCGGGACTGAGTGTTGTCCATCTCATGGCTGAAGTCGTCCAACATCCTGCAGAGACACACAGGGGCCACACAGGTAAGACAGTTAATACAGTAACTCAGGTATCATAGGTAAACACAGGTAATACAGGTAACACACGGGTCCGCTGGGGCCCTCAGCGCCAGATCTTACACTGCCTGCTCGTCCAGCTCCATGCCGATCCGCTCCGACATGTTCTTCAGAACTCCGATGGTTCCAGAAACCAGCTCCAGCTGCTCGTCCTGCTGCTCTGCGATCAGCTGACACAGAAACAGCAGCACGTGAGTCTGAGTCCGTCTGGTAAAAACACAGGTGTGCTCAGGTGTTATCGTACCTGCTGCTGCACCTGCTGCTCCTCTATGAACTGAGAGTTGGCGTTCTGCAGCTGCCGGTCCAGGCGGCTGTACTTATCAGGACCGGGCTGCCAGATGGGCCCTTGAGCGCCGTGGTCACCTAGCAGAGCCTGAAACACAAAAACACATCAGCAACGGCTCCATATACAGCAGGTGAGAGTGAACAGGTGAGAGTGAACGGGTACCTGTCTGTTCTTTCTGTCGGCAGAGGCAGCAGCTGGACTCGACATTTGTTCTTTCATTTCCTTCAAAAGGAAAAAGATCAGTCAGTGAATCGATCAGTTCTTCAGATACCGATAAACTTCTGATAGCAATCAAAATGAGATCAGAAAGTAACTGTGAATGTATTTTATATTCCACCAGCATCTTTCCTCCTCTGTGACAGGAAATTGATTATCTTTGGACAAAATAAGGGATTCAGGGAAACTCTGATCCACGTTTTCACATTTTAGGATCAAACAACTGATCAATTCAGAAAATAAATTGATCAGTTATTCCAACAAATCAGCTTATCTGCCAGTGATTCAGCTGATATATTAAACATGTTCACTCGTTTTCAAGTGTTAAACAGAGTCTCACGTAATCACCAAGAAAATTAAGAGCAGAATCTCTGTATTGATCAAACCAAAGTCAGTCACAGTGATGCTTCTCTGAGAAGATGTCTCCACGGACAGGTGAGTGTGTACCTGCTGTTAGAAAGAAAGTTACCTAGATGGTGTTTCTGTGTAAATAAAGTTACCTTGACGGTCAGCCTGGTGCTGGTGATAAAAGCTTTTCTCTTCGACAGTTCGGCTGCATCCAGATTAAACTTCTTGGGGTTCGACTCCACGATGCGTTCGCTGACAGTTAAGGAACGTTTTCATCTTTCATTACAAACGTCTGAGGCACAAAATGTAAAACACGCATCACATGATCATCACTCATCATGTAATCACCACGTGACCTCTGCTGCAGGTCATGTGACCTCCGTTTAAGGATATTGATTGTCTCGTCCAGGTCCTCAAGGTCCCACTCAATGGAGCGCAGGCTGTTCCTCAGCTCATTGGTCGTCCAGTCGATCTCCTCCTTGGAGGCTCCGCCCCCTTCCTGCAGGAGTTCGCGCCATCTGTGATGGAGGCTCTGAGCTGCGTTCACGGCCTTCTGCACCTCCCTGTTCAAAGACAGCAGGTATGAAAAAAAGAATGGAAAGTTTCACTCTGTGTGAACAAACAGAAATGTCAGCTTTTACTTACTGGTGAATAAATAGAAAAGTATAATTGTATTGTTTTCTTGAAAATGTTTTAGTTTAGTTCTAGTTTTTTTTTTTTTTTAATTCATTCATTGACAAAAAAAACCTAACAAAAAAATTTCAATACAACAAAAGGTTCCAAGGAAGTTTGAAAGGAAGCTGAAAGAAGAATCTGTAATTTGTCCCTTTATAACAATCACTTTATAATGAGCATTAAAAATAAACAAACCAAATGACTGTAAAGTCTGAGAGGCCTGCAACCGCTCTCACTCCTATCAGAGTTTTCTCTCATAACAAACGATGATAATGAAAGTCTTAACGATGACGGTAATGAAAGTCTTATTTCATCTCTTTGTATTTAATAATATGCTGCTTTTAATTACATTTTTAAATCTTGCTGTGATTTAGATTGTTTCAATTCCTCGTCTAGATTGTCTAGAAATAAACAGAAATGTCAAGTTTATTCTGTTTAACTGTAAATTGAAAGAAATAACAGAAATATAAAGTTGTGTTTACAGCAAATAAACAGAAATGTAAATTTTTTTTTGTTTCCTTGTGAATAAATATCAATATAACACTGTATTTTACTTCTAAATAAATGGCAATATACTGTTTTAAATTATATTCTCTTTACTTGTAAATTAACAAAAATGTACAGTTTATTTCTGTTACTGTTAATATTTAGAAACATTTTCATTTTTAATTTTCTGTACTCAAATGTCACGTGATTACAGTTAAACTTTTATCTGGTTAGCATAAAGGAGCTAAAATGCTAACAAGTTCATTTCCTCATTAGATTGCAGAAGGCTAACATTAGCATGCTGGTTAGCTAAGGCTAGCTGGCTGAACTCCCGATTATTTGATCAAATTGATTATTGATCAGCTGTCCGCTGGGTAATGGTAGCGATTAGCTCCCTGATAGCATCGGCTTTGCTGTGGCTGTGGGTGTTAGCTTCCAGTTAGCCTGCAGTTAGCTCGGTGCGGGGGTTCTGACCCTTTGACGACAAAGAACGGGTCTTCCATGGACATGGTGGCGGTTCTGATTCAGTCCATTCCTCAAGCTCGGGGTTCCGGATCAGCTGTGTTCGGTTCGGATTAAAGTCCGTTTATCTTCATTGGAGCTGCCGCTGCTAGCTCCGCTGTTAGCTCCGCTTTGTTTACATGCAGCAGCGGAGACTCCCTGTGACGTCAGCCACACGTGGACGCTTCTTCTTCTGCTGCTGCTTTTTTCTTCTTCTTCTTCTACAAACTTCTTAATATGCTTTACATTTCGAAAGTCTTTTTAATGAAAGTTTTCATATTTTGATTTGTTTGTATTTGAAATCTTTTTGTTGACAAAATGGTTTTGATAATTTTTGATTTCAATATATTTTCGATATTGATTCAAGATTCAGATTCAAGATTCAAGACTCAAGACCTTTATTTATCACAAACTTATACATATAATGCGCAGTGAAATGCATTGTGCACCTATTCCAAACCGAAACAATAAGAATAACGAAATAAAAACACACAAGAAATATGTATATATATGTACATGCATACACACACACACGCACACACACGCACACGCACACACACAAACACTCATATATGTATATATATATATATATATATATATATATATATATATATAGAGAGAGAGAGAGAGAGAGAGAGAGAGAGAGAGAGAGAGAGAGCCGGATAGATAGATAGATAGATAGATAGATAGATAGATAGATAGATAGATAGATAGATAGATAGATAGATAGATAGATAGATAGATAGATAGATAGATAGATAGATAGATAGATAGATAGATAAAAAGGAGCAAAATAAATTTATAAATCAAAGTGAAGTAGTGCAAACAATATATATATACAAGGCGAAAGTGAATGGGGTATTGAATACTGAAAGGAGGTTGCATGTTGATTTGGTGATTTTTCATATTTTTGATCCATTTTAAATTTAAAAAATATTTTTTGTCATATGTCTCACATGGTTTCATTTCAGCCCAAAGACAGTTAAAGCTAAGAAACAGACTCGTGAATCAGAACTTAGTTTGTTTTTCTCTCTTCTTCTGTGTGGAGCCTCAGATGTCCCTGAATAGAAGATAGATTTACAGTAAATAGCTCCACTGCAGCAGCTCCAACAATAATCTGCTGCTATCTGATCACAGATCAGTCAGAATGCAACTCTATCTGTAACTCAGTGCTATATTGTCTAGTATAGGTCCCATAGTGTTGTTCATAAGTTATTCTCCAAACCTGTCAGTGGTTGATTGTTGCTTATTTTGTTGCTTTGCTACATTTGATGAAGTTGCTTTGAGAGTGTCTTCTCTTGCTTTTCTCATTGGTGAATCCACAGTAGATGTTGCATGTGGGAGTCTCTTTGGTATGTGCTCCTTCCCAACATCGCTGCTTATGGACACAAAAGAAGTGTATGATCTTTCAGCCTCAGGGAGGGAATTCAGTTTCTCTGATATTAAATCGTCAGTTGTATTTGCTAGCTCATTAGCTTATTTGACAAAATGTTCCAAATTCTACTGGAACATGGAATCCCTCCTCCTATTGTTGAAGCAATAAAAGTTCTGTATGTCAATACTTCTGCGGTAGTCAAGACTCCTGAGGGCAACACAGATCTCTTCTCCATAGACACCAGAGTACTTCAAGGAGACCCTCTAGCTCCTTTCCTCTTCATCATCTGCTTAGACTATGCTGCACTGAGGAATGCAATCTTGCCCTCCGATGGTCTGACCCTAAAATGTCGCCAAAGTAGAAGACGCCCTGAAGAATTCCTCCCAGAACTTCCATTTGCAGATGACATTGCCCTCCTGGAAAACACTCTCAGTGAAGCAGAAGACCTTCTGCATCAGGTAGAGCGAGAAACAAGACAGACTGGGCTCTTCCTGAGTGCTGGAAAGACAGAGGTCAGAAATCTAAAAAGTTGATGATTTCCTACATCTTGGAGGCTATACAAACACAGCACACGATACAGAAACAAAAACTGGTAAAGCTTGGGGAGCACTCAACTCTGTTAAAAACATGGGTATCTCCAATTAAAACAACAACCAAAATGAGAGCATTCAAGGCGTCAGTGGAATCCATCTTACTCTGTGGATCTGACTCCTGGTCACTAAGGAAGAGACTCTCAAAAAGAATTGATGGGACTTGAACCAGAATTTTAGGGATGGTACAAAACACCTCACCAACAAGTTGCTATACGGCTCACATCCACGCTGGTCAACCATCATTAGGTGACGTAGACCAGCCCTGGATGGACATGTGGTGAGACACAACGAAGCAGCTGGTCGTTGTTATGGAAACCTGAAACTATCGGAAGGTCTGGCAGGCCTCGTACGACATTAAGGAAGGTGCTAGAAGAAAACTCAATGTTGGACAGAGGGAGCTAAAGGACGAACTTTATTCATGTCACCGATTCCATCGGATGAAATTGACTATCTTGATTAGTTTTGATTCTGTTTAATGCTTGTTAGTCCATTTACATGTTTTATACATCACTTGTGTTCTCTCGAGTCTCATCTGATACAAGAGATTCAAGATTTAAGACTTTTTATTTCTCACATATTCATACAGTCTGTGCAGTGAAATGCAAGGTGACTGTTCTCAAGGCTGTGCAGCAACAAGAAGACATTAAAACAGGACAAATATTTTTAAAAACAATCGAAAAATTTGAGAAAGTCGAGTTAGTTCTGTACCCATGATTGACTCTGCTGCACTCAGAACCCTCTAAAACAGGGGAGTCAAGCTCACCTTAGTTCAGGTTCTACATTCACCCCAGTTTGATCTCCAGTGACCAGTAAAATCACAGCATAATAAGCTAGAAATAAGCACAACTCCAAATATTTCATTTGTTTCAGTGCAAAAAAGTATGCTCTGAAAACATTCATATTTAAGGAATTACCTATTTACAAAACTTTGTGAACAACCTGATTTTTTCTGGACAAATAAATTCAATTTCAACAACATTCACCCTCAGTTTATTATTTCCACATTACAACTTCCAGATCACAGTATCTACAAAGGAAAACAACATTTAGTCATCTGAAGCTGAACCATAGAGGATTTACTGGAGGATCAAAATGACAAAAGTCAGACACAAAAAAGAGAAAAAACACAAAAACAGGACAAAATATTAGAAAAATTAGACATAAAATGACAAAAATGAGACAAACGACACAAAATAAAATAAAAAAGAGACAAAAAATTACACAGAAAAGTTCCAAAGGGACAAAAAAATGGACACAAACGAGAAAAAAATGATTAAAAAAAGCGAGAAACCAAACAAACACACAAACAACAAACAACACTTGAAAGACATAAAAAACATTTTCAAAACACTACACAAAACAACCAATAAAGCAAAAGACAAAATGACAAAAATAAGACAAAAAACACAAGTGAGACAAAAAGGAAACAAAATGACAAAAACCAGAAACAAAACGACAAAATTGAGAAACAACGAAAACGAGAAACAAAATGACAAACACTTGAGACAAAGGACAAAAGTCAGACAAAAAAAGACAAAAACCAACAAAACGAGACAAAATACTACAAAAATGAAATTAAAAAATGACAAAAAATTAGACAAACGACATGTGACAAGACAAAAAAGACAAAAAAAAGAGACAAAACACTGGACAAGCGACAAAGTCAGACAAAAATCAACAAAACAAGACAAAATATTACAAAAATGAGACACAAAATGTCAAAAGTATGCAATCTAGTATTTTGTCTTTATGATCTAAACAACTTGTCATGGTCTAGAGATCATTTAATATTTACAGCTTTACAAATGTACAATCTGTAGTTAATGTCTTCTCTGGAATTTTTACACTGAGGGCCGGATTGGACTCTCTGGAGGACCGGATTTAGCACGCGGGCCACATATTGGACACCCTTGAAGGCGCTCCGGTCCGATCAGTGCTGTTCCTGAACCGCTGGTTCGGTGATGTTCCCAGTCTGACCCGCAGGGTGGCGGCGTGACCTCCATCCTCCGAGCCTTCCTCCGGAGAGAGGGGAAGAAGAAGAGGCTGCGCGGTGATTGGCTGCTGAGAGGGGCGTGCAGCGGCAGCAGAGAGGAACGATGGCGGCGGTAACCAGGGGCTCCTTCAGTGTTTTCAGGCGGCTGGTAGGAAACTAACTTTATTAAGTCGTCACCGTTTAACGGCGGCTCCGCTGCTAGCAGCCGCTAATGCTAACGGACTGCTCCGTTTAGCTTAGCCTGCTAGCTGCGTGCTAGCCGTGATGCTAACTGACAGAATGAAATACAACCAGACTCAATGCTAAAAGCTAACTAGCAGCCTGCTGCTGGGTCACTGAGGCTAACAGCTTTTAAAAGCTACCAGAGAGGTGTTCAGGTGTGTGACAGGTACTAGTTAAGGTGTTCTGAGGTGTTCAGGTGTGTGACAGGTACTAGTTAAGGTCTTCTGAGGTGTTTATGTTAATGGCAGGTACTAGTAAAGCTGGTTAAGGGGTCCCTGAGGTGCTCAGGTTAATGTCAGGTACTGGTTAAGGTGTTCTCTGAGGTATTCGGCTGTATGGTAGGTACTAGTTAAGGTGGTTAAGGAGTTCTCTCAGGTATTCGGGTGTATGGTAGGTACTAGTTAAGGTGGTTAAGGTGT